>NW_027469996.1:0-49493 GCF_051020765.1 Lasioglossum baleicum | reverse complement strand
ACCTCATCCTTGGTTATCCAATATCTGTTGGACGTGTAACGAATCGAGGGCAGGGGGAAAGAGTCGCGGAACGCGGCTACCGTCGCCGTCGCCGTCGCCATTGCGAGGGTTAATTTCGTTAATCGAGAGGCGGATTCTTCGGAGAGGAGAGTTGCACGCGGGATGGACGACTGGAATCGGATCCCTTAATTCGTTTCGCGTACCTGCGAAGCCTGGTTTTTCTACCGGATATCGCGGACGTGCTGTCTCTCTCTCTCTCTCTCTCTCTCCTCGGACATGGAAATATCATCCCCGATTTCGGACGCGGCTCGGATGGGGGGAACGAAATACAAGAACGGTGAAACTACGCTGCGACGCGTAGTTCGTTAAATAGTCGATATTTCCCATTTACGTTGTCATTTTCCGCGTCACTTTGATGCATGTTTCGCGGAAATTGTACGTTAAGAACGGAAATGACGATATCAATATTCGCGCGCTCTGTCATGGATTTTGCTACAAAGCCGGTCGAATTACGGCAATTTAATAATGTAGCGTGTCTAGTTATTCATTCGATAGAAAATAATCCGTCGAGCTGTAGGAATAATTACTGTAACGTTAGTGTAATAGTATTATCGTTGGACAGCGAAATATTAATCATCGAGGGCACTGTAGGCTGATGCGCGTTATTACGTTTACATGACCGTAGAAAGTGGTGTATACCCCGGCATCATTAACGTACCATGTTAATACACCGGTAACACCTCCCTGGCAAAACTCTATCAGGGGTCATCTAATTCGTAATTTTCGTTTCGAATGGGATCATTTTGTCATCGCCAAACAGCAATCCGATTTCCTCCTTATTGCTCGTTATCCGGCTAAACGAACGATATTTAAATCGTCTCGGCCGTTCGTTTATTCGTTTATCCGTTTATCTACGAGTTAGAAAAACTCGGGTCCGGAGTACGCGAAGTTTACGGAGAATTTTCATCGCGCGCGATGAATAAGACGAGGAGGATACGCTTAAAAGCATAGAGAAAGAGAGAAAGAGGGAGGAAAAGATTTACAAGCGCGCAGGCGAAATTTAGAGTTGACTCGTTACCCGGGTAAACTAGAAGCGGCGTCGGCCGCGGGAAAATTCTTTCGAGCGGAGATCCAGCGAAGAGGGTGCGAGTTAAATCGAGGGATAAATGTACGATTTCGCGGTCGCTTTGGAGAAAACCGGGAAGGTAAGACCGGGATGGGGAATGGGAACGCCTCGGTCGGAGAGGATCACCGAAAACTCTCGATCGTTCATCCAGCTCATTAAGGAATAGGTCCTTGCAAGGGGCGTTCACCTAATTTAAATATTCCCCCGGTATTGGCCTCCGGAGAGTTTTCTAATTTAACCACGGCGTCCCCTATCGATTCTTCCCTTCTCGCCGCGTCCTGCCGCTCGTTAAAGTCCATTAAGCGAAGGAGAAAACGCGTAGTCGAAAAAGGAGCGGAAGGGGTTGGGCGAGGGTGGAAGCGTCGCCGGAGTTGCAAGTAGCCGGCCGAGAGAGACGCAGGTGCCGCTTTTCCTCCGGCCTTTCCGCCAGATTTTCTGGGTCACGTATGCTCTTCGGCTCCTTCCGTGAAATTTTCCGCCTCGAGAGCTTCGATTCTATCGCGCGTGCTTGGCCGTGTGAATTTTAACGCGCAAATTCCCGTTCCCGTGGCAAGTTCCGCCGGAATTTCGGACTCTGCCAATCGCCGGATAGCCTTTCTCTGCCTCGCTCTTCTCTTTTCGCTTCTCTTTTCGTGACTCGTCCGTCTAACCGACTGATTTACAATCGCTCGACACGTGACGACGTCGAAGGAGCAACGCCAGGGACGGAAACAGCGCGGAACTCGTTCTCGTTCGTCGATCGGAATATCGCGATTCGGAATCGGAAGATCCGGCGAATTACCGCGTTTAACAAGGAAACCCGTGGAAGAGGGTGGGCGAGGAGCGGAGGCAGATTTCCTCGCGATCCCTTCCCGGTATAAATCATAGTTGCCAAGATGGGACCGCGGTATCAGCCAGTCCCGATTAATACTAACGAACCAGGGGCGGAAGAACAGTTATAGGTTCATAAACGGACTTGATCGTTATTGATATTCCTCCCTTACAGGCATCAATTAACATCGCGGCCTGCGCGTCGAGGGCGGTTTTACGAATTTGGAAGGGGGATTTCTGGCCGGGTGGCAGCTCGTTACGCGGACCCCTCTCTGCCGTTCCCCCCTCGCCTGTCCGACGAATAACCGCACTCATACACGCGTACAATGCCGGTGGACGTACAAAATACCGCGTACAAGGCGCGCGGAAACGCTGCAAGAGGAAGGAAGCAGATTCCATTTGCGGCTAAATGACTGATGCGCCCGCGTGTTGCGCGTCACGTTATGACTCTGGACGTGCGATGATATATCGCTGTAACCATCGCGCGCACACCGATTCCAGTTCCCGTGTGCCCTGCACAAACACTCGTTAACGGCCGCGAGAAAGAGACGTAGGTAGGTCTGCTGCGCGCGGTTACGCGCGACCTCCGCCTATCATACGCGCGCATCCGCTTCTCTCTGTGGTCACTATCATCCTACACGAAACATCGCTATTTCGGTGGTGCTTTTAACCGTGCCAGTCGCCCCAAGATTTCCTACCACCGGATAGCGCCGGCGAGCAATCTTCTTCTATTTCGAACCGGTGTCGGACGTGATTGATGAATCGGTGGAAAAGATGGCGGATCGCGGAATAGTCTCGGATGGAACGACGGGGGTGGAGTCTGGAGGGGGCAGCGCTGCGGAGAAATTAACTCGGTCTGAGCGAGAGCCGAGACGAGACGAGACGAGACGAGACGAGACGAGACGAGGTGAGACGAGACGAGACGGTGGCGTAATCGCGGTGAGTGGGGCCCGACGCTGGTGCGTTCGTGACTCAATCGCGAGCAGAAACTGGATAGCCCGAAGACCAGAAGCCCGGGCACAAACGCAGCGAGTTCGTATTACGGCGTGATATCGCTAATTGTATATTAGCTCGGTCACCGCATTACCGGTCGATAACGCGGAACCCCGGTTTCGTAGTTACGGCACTGGCACAAGGGGTGGTGTACATATTCCGGTGCTGACCCTGCCGGTGCTGACCGGAAGGGTCGGTATAGCGGTTCTGTGTATATACTTGTAAGAGGCGCGTAATTTGACTATCGGCCTCGGTGGCGGCGCATCACCGCGAGATTACTCCATTATACCTCCATAGACAATGGAAACCGCTTACGTGCCCGTAAATGGCTTCGTCTACCGCGAGCCGGTCCCTTCCGTTCCTTCGCTCCCTTTAAATCTCTCCATCCACGCTCCGTCTTCCTCGCGCCCGCGTTTTCCCCGTCTTGGTCTCCTCTCGCGCCCCGACGCTTCGCCGTTCTCCTTATTAAACCCCACAGACCCACTCCGACCCGCCGAAACTCCTCCGATTTTGCGCGCCGCTGCCGAATCAATTTTCGGCTGGTTAGATTCGCGTCACGATTTTGAATTGATAATTGCGACGGTAAGAAGGAAGGGGCCGATCGAGCGAGCTAGCGAGTAGCTAACGCGCTTCCTGTCTGCCGGGGCCAGCTACAGCTCGTTAGCCCCCGCTCCTCCCCGCCTTTCCTTCCGCCTCGTCTCTCGGTTAGAACACTCCTAACCGCCAGAATCGCATTGTCGTTTTCTCCCGACGCCACGCAACTCTTTCCCTCGGAGTTTCTCCGAATTCTCCTTCGGCCTCTTCGACCACGGACACGGGTCTCCGAGAATATTTCGCGATCTAAATTTGTTTTATTCTCGGAAGGAAAACCGGTTGCATCGAGGGGAATTTTAGTCCGACCACGGTCCCGTCCGCAAGAGGTTAATAACTGTGGCAGGTGACCGCGCGAGTCGTTAGGGAGCTAAAAGGTTAAGAGGTCGGCGTAAAAATTGATTTCTGGCCGACGCGGGATCGATACGGCGACCCAGTGTTTGGGGATGGTTCGTTTGAAGATGTCGTTCCCGGCCGTTTAACCACCCTGACGACGTTACGACATCGTCACGTGCTCATGAGACACGTTCAAACACATGCCGGTTAGGGGCGCCGAGGTGTGTTTGCCGAGCGGAGACGTAGAGAGCGGGAGAGAATGGGAGAGAATGGGAGAGAATGGGGAAGGACCAGCGATAAACCGAAGAGGAGTGGCTGTAATCACGGCAGGGTGCGTCGCGTCAACGACGTATCCACGCGTTCTTTGTCAGCCACGATTTATACCGGATATCCGATTCATTTGCAAACCGCTTTGCGTAAATTGATTCGGCCGGGCTCGTTACTCGCCGCGGATTTTGCATCTTCGTCACTAGTCGCCGGGGCGGGCGGGGTTGCAGACTCGAGCGCAAAAGCGATTTATCGCGTGCCCCGGTGAAAGCGATCGATCCATTGTTTTAACATTTAGGTAATGTTTGCGCTTCGGTGGTGCCGGCTTTGTTGCGTGTCCGATGCGGAAGGAAAAATCCCCGATTAGACGATAAATATTGTTCTCCGTTCTTCCACCCCTGATTATTTGCACGACCGTCGACCAGTGGTTGTTCGAGTATCGGGATTTAGGGCATCGACGTATCTCACGCGACCGTCGGTCTGCGTAATTTCCAGACGCTTCTCTTTCAGCTTTGCTCTTTTATTAATCGGTTAAAAATAAATCGGAACAGACGAATCAAGATCCTCGAAAATAACGGATAAAAAGCGAAGGAAAGAGAGTTTGAAACTCGCGAAACCCGAAAGAGTGAAGCCGCGTTTGCGGAAAGAAACGATCGGTAGAGGCAAGTTGTTCGTAGCATTCGATTCTTTGTCACAGCTACATCGCTGGGAAATCACGCGAAAACGAGGGGGTTTTAAGCTCGGTTTACGGGTGCACTGCGACGTTTGCTAGGAAAGTATCTTGGCATAGTGGTTGGAACGCGGCTCTCGACATCGGCACTCGCGCGATACGGCACTGGGTAACTGCAATGGCTGCACCGGTCGTCCTTCTCGCCCTCTCCCCTGTCGCCTGCATGGCTAGCATCCCTCTGGAATATTAATATGACGCGAAATATTATAAGCCGCGACAGTGCACGCCACGGGAATACTAAATATCATCCTGCAGGACTCGCACGTTCGCTCGGCCCTCCTGTTCGCGCTTACATTTCGCTCCTCGCGGCAACCTGCAGCCCATTCCCGCGCGTGAAACGCGCTGACAAACTACCGGCCACGGCGTCGCTATTTTTCTCCTTGCGCCGCGCGAACCAGAGACGCGCCGCGTCGTTTCGACCGATCATAGACGTCGGGCCTAATTTAATTGCTACCTCGCGACTCGCCGCGTATTCCCGGCGGAAGTCGAACCCCTCTCGGGGTGAGAAGAAACCCGACGCGTCGTTGCGAGCTTCGCGCCGATCTTTCGACGAGGAAGAAGACGTTGCTCCGGCAATCGAAGAAACACGCGTACGAGTGGACGGGTGGCACCTCTGGGGAGGAATAAAGGGATTACGATCGGGACGTGGTTTCGTTATCGACCGACCGGCAAGATGGCGAATGATAGATAGGGGTTGGCGCGCTTGGATGACGGAATAGACACGTAAGGCAGGTCCGGGTGTTTAGCAGGACATTTATCGGGCCGCGGTGGCGCGCGCCTCCGTTAACAGCTCGTTTTCTTTAATGGCCAGATAAACCGTCGACCGTTATTTCAGCCGAATTGCCAGCGTTGCCCGTAAAGGGAAGAAGAGAAGCGCGTGTTGCTCGGCCGCGGCTATAGATTTTTTCCCGCGTGCGCGTAATTAACTCTCCACTCGAGGCCGCAACCGGAGGAAGCGGCGCGTTAGAAAACACTTTTAGGAAACGCGCGAGGATACGTGTAACGCCGGCAAGGAGTTACGATAGACGGGGAAAAACCTTCCCGTTGGAGCTTTTAATGGTTATTACGAGACGAACGCGCGTAAATACGTGGGACTTTAGAGCGCTCGTAAAAGTAATAAAATTAGAAAAGGGGGAAGAAAATGCGGGAGCAGCGGGTTGATTCGCTAGTAGCGGTACACGCTTTTACTACTTACTAATTTATTACAACGATGAAGGATACACCGGTAGACGTTCTACGTATCTTCAATCTCGCGTATTTCTTCCGGTGTCTCGATTTTTCTCGACATCTTTGAAAAATCCTCGCAGCGAAGAATTAACACTCGATGTTTTGAAATTTACGGATTTTGTTTGCACATCCTCGGACAACGAGTGTTGCGTTTTTTGTTAAGAAAGATTGGGAATTGCCGGTGTTGCTAGCCGTTGTCAGAAGGGTCTCTTAGAAATCCGTTGTCGATAGTGTCCGTAATTCAGGCTCTTGTTATCCGAAATAAAAAGCTCAACAGATTCCTGTTAAGTACAGATATGTTTCGTACCGAATAGAAAGAAAAAATGTCGGTGAATAGAAAAAATGGCGGCGCTACTAGTACTACCAGGAGTCATAGCCACGAATATTCCGAATATTCGAGTAAATTGAGAAATACCCGTTCAAAGTTTCGCTAACTTCGTCATCTTCGAGAGATCGAGTCTAATATTTCCGGAGAGTATTCTCGAAAACACGTGCTTTAAACAGAAACGATCTCCCATCCTTCGATACAAAGGTGTAGGAACAAGTGACTTATTTAGAAAGCTTTCCTTCGAAAAAGTCTTTATTCGACCGACGCTTTCTTTGCTCGGAAAGTCCAGCACCCTTGCGTAGGAAACATTTACGCAATGGGCGTCGCCTAATCGCACGGATCGTTCGAAACACCGCCTAGATCGCTAATGACACGTCCGGGAAAAAGAAGCTGGCAGGGAAAAAGGTGGGAAAAAGGCAGGAGACCGGGATGCAGCGGGATTAACCTTAGACGCGTAACGTTCCGGCTGTTTCGGGGGAAATAAATCGCGCGAGGCGATTCAGTGGCGAACGGCGTTTAAATTCAAACGGGCGAAAAAGGAGCGGAGTTGGCTTCCGGCTGGTTTTAATATACGGCACTTAAATATACGTCGGTCGTGGTTCCTCGTAGACACGGGACGGTGAACGACCGGCTAAAATTATGCAGACAAGTCAGTCGCTGACGCTGATCTTATTACTTTATCGTTCGCAGTCTACGTCAATACGCTTTATATATTTTACCGGACGGAACAACGGAGACGGCTGTTGAAGCTTCTGTAACATTTTTAATTCAATGCGGCCGCTGGTGGATTATTATGCATAATACGGTAACTTGGCCGCGAATATAGAGCGTCAGTCTGCCGTCCTCCTCGGCCGTCCGTCCGTCCCTTCCGCTTCGTCTCTTTATCTTGAAATTTTCGCCGGAAGAACGATAATCCGTTATGGTGTCGTAAGAAGACTACAAAGGGTGAATCGTTAAAAACCCCGAGCCGCAGAGTAGAAGCGCTCAACTTTTCCTTTTTTTTTTTTTTTTTTTTTTTCCTCGAACGACGCTCCGGGTTGTTTACGACATTCTCGTCCGCTACTCGCGGCGATGTTTAAAGAGTACCTGCTCGCGTGTACACGGGGTCTTTATTAGGAGTATTTTCCGACGAGAGTTTACGTCTCGCGTTAGCACGAGATCGTAAATATTTTTTCCTGCCGAGAGAGAAAGAGAGAAAGAGAGAGAGATATCGGAATATTCCGAGGGAAATTAGGGATAAGAAGCGCGGATCTCGGGATTACTCGACTGGATCGGATCCGATTGGATCGACTAGCAGCAGCCGACACTCTGGACCCAAATAAGCAACCGGGGGAGGGAAAAGTTTGGCCAGGAGATGGAAGCGAGGAACGCGAAGAGGCTGGGCGAAGAGGAGGAAGATTTTTCTCCGGCGCAACGCGTAATTTGTGGTGGCCATAAATCCAGCAGGTTCCACGGGGGGCGCGGATGAAAGTTTCCTTCGATTTTTGGCAGAAGGGGAGGAAGGGCGGAAAGGGAGAAGGGAGGGAGGGGGAATGGATGGCGAAGAGACAGGGTTCTCCGGAGGATGCGGAGAAATCGCCTGACGCTCGGTAATTTATGCTCTGACCTCGTTCCCGTCGCTCCGCGGGGCGCGCGCGTGTTGTAACGGAAAGATGGTGCGAGATAAAAAGTCAAAAATAAACGGTGATACGCGGGACTCTCTTCCTATCTGTCCGAACTTTGCCTCCTCCGCGGGAAAAGTTGGTTGTTTCTGCTGGAATTTATCGGGCTGGCTGCTCCCTTAACCGTCTCCGGTGGAATCAGCGGGAAATAAACGAGGGAAAACAATGGTCGCGGGTGCTCGGGTGCCAAGACGTGTTCGAGGGTGAAAGTAGTCGGCGGCTAGAGGTGTGCACCGGCTCCAGATGCGCGGCGGAACGCTCGGGAAAGTTTCACGGGTTCCGAGCGGATGCGCGACGGAAGGCGAGAACGAACGGGGTGGAAAAGGAAAGTGGCGGCGCGTGTATAGGTGGCTGGCTGGCGACGATGGCGATGGTGTCGCTTACGAGAGCCAGCCAGGGACGAAAACAGTGTTATTAAAAAGCGGCGAAGAGGACGGTTGCTCGTGGCGGCGCGGCGCGGTGGAGATTCTGGCGGTGGTGCAGAATCGACGGTAACGTTGCGGAAGCTGAAAGTAGAGCCGCTCGGAGAAAAGAAGAGGCAAGGGAGCAAAGGTGGGAGGCAGAAGACCGGTCGTTAGGTAGCGCCGTCGTAAAATTAATTACGCCTCGAAACTGTCTTAATTAAAAATGTGTCCGCCGCCCGTCAGCCTCGCCTCCCCGCCCATGCACCCGCTCTTCCCACCTTTATAACCTCCGTCACCTTTCTCCGCTTCTACCACCCTCGTATATTCAGCCACTGACTCCTTCTCCTTTCCCTCGCGAATCAACTTCTCCTCCTCCTCCTTCCTCCTTCTTCCTCCCACCTCTTTCTCGCTGCACCCTTATTACCTACTCGGTCGCGAGCATAACGGCACCGCCATGAATATTATGTCATTATGCAATCTCGCGGTGCATGCAACGGCTCCGTGCGAGCTGCAGCCTAGAGCAGCGTGCACGCGCCGCGAGTTTCTGTGTGCGCGAGTAAGCGCGAGTGTACGCGAGTGTGCGTGGTACCGCAGAGCTTACACGCCGCGGCTTGTTCGCCAAGGAACGACCGAGGGATCGGGTTGCCTTTACCGAAACGAAAATTTCCCCCCGACGTTTTCCGCTAATTGCCGCGCCATCCGATGCACGCGCGTGCATATATATATATATATATATATATACGTGTACACACGTGCGCAGTCGCTGGGAACCGGCGCCATTCTCTCACGGCAGATTCGTTTAAACGCGAATTTAAACGAGCACGCGAATTCGTCGTATCGAGTCCAAGAGGTTAACGCTTTTTTCCCGCCGCGAGACCTTCCATGTACCCGAGATATATTCCGCGTGCTACGTGACCGAGCCGGAGCAAAGAGCTCGCGTGGCGAGGATTTTTTTGCCAGCGCGCGGTGTAAAGCACGCGGCCGAGTAAAGCTGTAACCGGCCGAACCGCGATATCCTATCCTTTATTTCGATAAAGCGCGTGGAAACAACCGGCCGTATCTCGCCGTTTCATCGCCCGGCACGCTCGCGAATCGCCGAGCCGTGGGATTCGCAGGCTAGACGACCGAACGACGCTGGAACGACGCCGGGACGCGTTTCGCCGAACGTTCCGAACAGGAGGAACGTTTAACCACCGGCCGGACGAATGCAATAATCTACGATGGGAGCAAATTATTTCATAATTTACACGTTCGTCATTGAAATTGTAATTTTCCTGCTGGCTGAACTGGCGGGCAACGATAATATATGTATTCGACGCGGTCGTAAATATGGGACGACCCATTTAAGCGGAGGCGCAGACGTAATTTATTCATTTAAATTAAAGTCCGACGAATATAATCGCGTGAAATTAATTGGAGGAAGCCCGCAATCATCGGATCGGGTCACAGAGATCGTGACTTTTTTCTTATTCCTGTAATTAGACTGTATCGACGCGGTTCGCGTCACGTTATTTACCTCGTTCCTCCACCCTCGTATTCGCCTTTCGGGGACTAGTTTTACCGCGCGACACGGACATTCAGAATTCCCTGGAAATTTTCGGCAAAGTTAATTCACGGTACGAAGACGCGTCGCTTTCATGCCGGCCGTTTATCCGGCGAATTCGCGATTCCACCGGCGTAGCCGGCGAAGGAGCGAGGCTCGAAAGGAAAAAAAGGGAGACGAGTCGGTGCAGCGGGAGAGAAGATAAGGGAGAAAATAAGCCGGGCGTTTTTCGCGGTAAATCATAGGAACAACGTTAATCCCTTCCGAAATATAAGGGAAATAAACGGGAATTAACGAGCGACGGTATTTACTTATTTGCACTCTTGCTGTTCCTGCGTGCAACTTAATTTCAACGAATTTATATTTTTGTTATCCGGCTGGCGCAATTAGGGGCACCGGTTTACGGGGAATAAATTTCGGTTGAATTTGTAGTTTTAAAGCGGCAGCCGCGGAATTATTCTCCGCCCCCACCCCCCGACCTTCTTTCCTTTGAACGTTTAGCGCCCGTAATTATTGTTCATTACCAGCGGCCTTAATCTCGCCGCGATCATTGTTGACTTATCAACGAGATTAGGTAGCAGAAAATTACGCTGGAAAAATCACTCGCGAGATAGCCCGAAACACCGGGTTTCCTCGGCGAAGCTTTAAACGCGTCATTATCGCCACTCTAAATGCCCGTGCAGGAACGTAGCTAGTCGACCAGCAGCGGGGGTGCACGCGAAGCAACTCTCTTGCACGAACCCTCTCCCACGCGATCGCTCTTTCCGAGTAGCCAACCTTCCATCCGAGATCTCTCGCCAGTCCCTCGTTATATCGACGACTTAATTACGCGTTTGACGCGACCTCGTTCCTTCGATCGAGAAGATCCAGCTCGGAGAGACCGAGAGAGGCGGATCTAACGATGAAAACTCGGCCGGCGTAGAGAATTTCTACTTTCGACGGATACAGCTGCCTCGGGAAGACGCCGAAATGCGCGGCGAAATAGGTCGAGTGGCGGACATGTATTCCTGCGTAAATAGGAGAATCTCTTCACGGCGGAACTCGAGCGTTAAGGAAATTTTTCAATAGCCGCGAACTGAGCCGGTTGTCAAAATACCCCGACTCAATGTCGACTTGCCGTCTCGCATTTTCATCCTTATCCACGATAATCGCGCTCTCGGTGCATTCCCTTCTCCCGCATCGCCGACCCCCAGCCTGCCGCGTTAACTATTGTCCCGGAAATAACGTCCGACTTTCGATTCGGCGAGTATCTCGCAGCGCGAATCAACCTTTTCCCTCGCGAAATATTTTTTACCCTCCCGCTTCTCGCCGGGCGTAAATCTCACCGGCCATTTTGCCCCGCGCGGCGCGTATTTTCCCGAAGGAAAACGCAAGGACGAATGGCGAAGAGGCGGTGGAAGAGGATCTATTTTCTCCATCGGAGCGCACAGCCAATTTCCACGTTCCGAGGTCGATAAACCCAAGATGCATCGCGCAACGAGCCACAGGGCCTGACCAATTACCACTCGAGAATGCAAGTTGCGCCACTTGTGCAATCAATGGCATTCGTATACAGGCGACCTCCCCGAGCAATTGTATTCCCGCGCGGACAGAGAAAGAGAGAGAGGGAGAGAGAGGACCAGGCCTATTATGATCGTTATACTTGGAAAATACAAAGGAGCCTGATACGGAATTGTGCACTGCCTCCTGGATATACGATACGCCCAGCCGAAATGTTAATAGAGAACTAGGCGCGAGTGGTGCGCGTTCCCTGTCCACGGCTACGCGACCCTTTGCCAGACAATGATACTTCTATCAGTGCTCGCCCAGTTCTCCGCTCGCCGATGAAAGCTTCCGCTCGCTTCGAACCGCAACTTCCAATCTCTATCTCGAGACGCCGCCGTCCGTCGTTCCCAGTTCCGCGATTGTTCTATCCGCGAGATAGCGCCGCGGACTTGGCCACCTCGGTTCTTCCAAGCTTTCATTTTCAATCCTCGTTCTCGCTTTCATTTTTATTCCCGTCGCATAGTCTACAACCGATGCGTGGTTTTAATCGACACGTGGTCACCCCGGTTCGCTCTATTCTCGCAGAGTATCACACGTCGATACGAGTGTATACACTCCCGTTTGACTATTCGATATAATTTGACGACAAGGATATCAATGGTTTTTCCAACACCCGACATGCCGGCCAACGAGCAGCGTGCTCCGGGTAGATTAATCCGAGTACTATGACGACGTTTAGCTCATCACGAGTTGTTCATACCGAACAGAGATACCTATTATTTTCGTCACGCTATTCGAGCTATATTTAACGGCAAACCTACGGTTTATGCGACTATTTCGAATTTTCCGTTTATTCCGCATTCGAGCCATCGCTGCGTGATCTGCCCTTTGGTACGCGTGTAATCCGTTTCTCGATATCTCTTGTTACTCCATTTTTCGAGAGTCTTCCACTGTCGCGGTAGCTTTCCATTCGATGGAAATAAAATTCCTAGTTACATCGGTGGTACGACGAAGATAGGTAAATATATCAGTTGCAGGCGTATCGTGGTACGAGTAAACGTTGATTTCTTTTTTTAAAGCAGGAATGCGCGAAAGGAAAATTCCGATTGAAAAAATTCTTCTTGTCACCGCTGAATCTTCGCTAGATTCCCCTCTACTCTTACTCTCGCTCTGATTATTGTATACCAATGAACGAATCCTTAGACCACACGGAATATCCCGTGTCTGCCTAAGGGTAAACCGGGAACAAAAGTTCACGGCCCCTTTTCGGGCCGGTGGCAAGCTGTTGGGCGGTGTGGAAGTTTCGCAGAGTACCCGGTACATAAAGCGCGCGAGCTAACAAGAGAAAAATTGATGGCGGCACAAAGGATCGGGGCGAAGAGCGCGGTTGATACGTCTCTAAACAGAGTTCTCGGGAATGGTTTTGGTTAGGTTTGGGTTAGGTTTGGGACGGAACGCGAGGGAAAGACGCGCTGGCGCGCCGAACAAAGTGCAGCGGGTCGGTGCATCCTGATACGGTTCCGTATCTCGAAGTGCAGGACGTGCCTGAAATATGTACGAGACGTAAGCGTATGAAACTCGCGGGATATCGTGTTGCGCGCCTTTTGTTTTATGCAGGAAATGGTTTCCTTGCGAGTTGCGACGTTCGCCGTTGGTGCATCCCATGTACCCGGTGTACGCATAAGATATCGCGCATTGTTTATCCGTTATGAACAGATGGGATTGTTCCGACCCCCCGATTGTTGTTTATTTCAATGTGGCCGGCATCGGAGATACGGCAATTACGGCTATGATTGCGTCGTTATTTTTCGAGCGGATGGATCGCGCGGCTCTGGCCCTCCAGCGGCCCAGCCATCGTAATTTGCATTTCCAAATTATTCTCCGCGCATTCGTTCGAAAATAAAACTCCCGCTTTCGCGATTTAACCGTGTTTCCGCTTTGAACCGGGGCTGGCGTTTGATGTCGTTGAAGTTTTATCGATACCTATTTACTCGTACTATTTAAGAAAGAAACGAAATTTTCCTCTTCTCGGTGTATTTAACGAAAAAGTCGAGAACGAATACGATTATAATTACGTTGCTGGGCAAATACGAGGATAGTAGATGAAAACCGGATGTACCACTTGTCCGATTTTAGGATGTAGGACTAATAGTATCTTCGTAAGAAAATCTCGACAAATTACGATAGATCTAAGAGAAACTCTTTGGCCTGTTTAAAAGTTCTAGGCCCTTCTCAGACTCCATGGAACAGTTACGGTCGGTTTCTTCCATCGCGACAGGAAATACGACAAACCGTATATAACCGAAATTTATTCGTTCGCCGAAGAAAGAATTGTTTATATAGAACCGAAAGATATCTAAAATTTTGGGGGACAAGAGAGAAAGATCGGGGCCCTAAACGAAAGGGAAGTTCACGGTCATTCGAAGCTCCGATACTCGGCGAGTAATTTTATCCTCCAAATTTTTCTCGACGGAAAAAACGCGCGAAACGGAGAGAAAGAGAGAGGGTACCGGATTGTCGCGTAACGGAGAAGCGTCGGATAGCCGTGGAAGCGGAGAGCAAGAGTTGTTTGTCGCTGACGAGCCGGGTTTCGAGTAGCATCGAGAAGTACTTTAATACGCTTACGTTTCCGTACGAATTTACCGGGCAAAGTGTCCATAGAGCTCGCCGTTGCGTCATATCGGAGGCAATGGACGGACGCGGAATGCTCGGGATATTTACATCGGCGCGAAGAGAAACGATCGAACTGTCCAGACGTGGCGGGACAACAGGGGACAACAGGGGACAAAGGTTAAATCCGCGACAAGTTGGCAACTACGGTGGACCGGGAAGATTCGCGCAAGTCGCGAAACCAGTCTTCGGTCGATTTCTGCGGCGGATCGGCCGCAGGCCCCGCCGACGGCCCTGCCGACCAGCCGGCTTCTCCTCCCAGCCAATTCTCGAATTAGTCCCAGTCGAATTAATCCCGCTTGCGAAGTATGCACGAACGATTCGATCAGCAACGAGAGATCCCGGAACCTCTCCTCCGTGCTAGGGTTCCTGCTTCCGACGTGTGCTCCCCCCGACCTTTCCCTTCACCCTCTCTCCTCTCCCACGTCCGTTCTCTATTTGTACTTTCCACCGCTCGCTTTTATCTCCGTTCCATTTTTCCATCTTTTATTTCATTCCCGTAGCCGGACCGCTTTGTTTCGCTTTTTCCACCGTTCTTTCCTCTCGACTTTTATTTATTCTCCTAACTTCTTCTACTCTCGCACGCATGCACCACGCAGGATACAAGACGCGAGGAAGAGAGGGAGAGAGGGTAGCGACGGGGGGAGAATTGCAAGGGCGATCATGTAAAACGGAGACGGTGAAGCGGGAAGAGAGAGGCCACGGTTGCATAGCTGTCAGGCACAGGGTACCGGTTACCTGCTTCAGCTCCCGTTCACGTTTTACCTGCCGCGTTCAAACGTCCGTTCGCGTTGTCGTTGAACCGTGAAACCTGCGCCGGAGCGAGTACCTGCAAACGCTGGCGTGCGTGTGTCGGTGGCGCACCCGCACTCGCGCCACACGTACACGCGTGTGCACACGCAATACCGCACTTTGAACCTTCTAAGACCGGGCTAGACCGGCTCGATTATATCGGGGCTCGTCCGACTTGAAAATCCGGCTCCCGTGTTACCGGGGGCCCCTTCGTGCCACTGAAAAGGAACGTGAGACCGTTCCTTTCTTAACCCGCGCCCCCCTCTAATTGGTACAATGGGATCCTTTTGTCTTTTTCCTCGTTCCCACTTGCCCCGACCTAATGTAATTTCCTCCGCGAATTCTCTCTCTCTTCATCCCTGTCGACTATCCTCTACGCCACGGAACACGCGATTTATCCGCGTCGCTCGATCGATACCGCCTCGACTCGATCCGCGGATTAAATCCAGCCTTCGATTCCTTCCACGGAGTTGGTTCGAATTTTTCCCGAGTTTTTTCTATCCAGTAGAATTAGAAATCTCGGTCGAGCAGAGGCACGCGTCTCTTCTTTCGAGGGAGAGAGAGAGAGAGAGAGAGAGAGAGAGAGAGAGAGAGAGAGAGAGAGAGTGGGAGGGAGAGAGTGGCGCGTGTTCCCCGGACGTTTGCCCACGCGCTGGCCTCGATCAACGAGCGGAAATTAAAAATTCAAAACTCGGCCACGGGGAAACGAGGGGTCGCGGCGACCTAACGAGCAGAGACGCCGCAGCGTCGAAGACGTTTTCGGACGCTTAAAGCGCGCTGCATGATTCATGGAAACGAGAGGCTTTCTCCATCGACCCAATTACCCGTGGCTAAATTTTTCAACGGCCAAGCTTCGGCTTCGAGTCCACCCCACCGCGCCGCGACGCCTGGCGAGGAACGACGCGCGACGTTGCGGCGAAGCAACGGACGGTTAAGGCTTTTTCTGCCTCGTTGCTCCCTCGAACAAACGGATCGTCCCTGACATCGAAATCGCCGCGCAAAATGGCGCAGGCGGAGAATAATGGAGGGGGAGGGGGAAGGTAAATATAAAAAAGATACAGTCCATTCGCGTTGGTTCCCTCGATAAAACGTTCTCCACCCGGAGAGATCCAAATTCCTGGCATTCAGGCACAAATGAATGGAGAGTACCGACTGGGTAATCGCAATTATGTGTCGAATCGCGGCTCTCGGCCGATTCTAACGAATCCCGTTGTCGAGAGAGACGGTATTCAGCGAAATCGGCATTCATAATCCCCGGGCTGGCGGCAAGAGGGTAGTTATTGTCTCGACCGGGTAACCGGTCCGTCCAAGAAAATATAAAAGCCAGAGATCGACCGGCTTTCCCGTTTTCTCCTTAAATACGTACAGGTCGCCTATACGGAGAAGCGTGGAAATCCTTCCACCTCGTGCCTTCCCCCGAGATGCCTGCGGGGGTCGGTGGTGGGTCGATCGGCGTTTGGCGCAATCGAAAAAGAGGGTGGTAAAGGAACGTCGATAGAGAGGGACGGTATCGGGAAATTTCTGAAATACCATAGCCCGTGAAATGCACTTGCTCTGCATTTGTACACTAGTTGCCTCTCGCTGTCTTGCCACTCCTCCTCGATGCGCCTAAAACCCTTCCACCGTACTCCCTCTCCACCACTCTCCATTCATCCATCTATCGATTTATCCATCGATAATTACCGAATTATCGTATTTCGCCGTTTCTAATCTTCGCCAGGATCTTTACTAGGTCCGGACGTTGTTGCGATTCTATCGACGGTAGACACGTGTTTTTCCTTAACCGGGGATATTATAAACCCGGCGGAAACTTCGACTTCATCCGATTTAAGTTAAGTGGATTTGCAGGGGATACAGGCTGGCTGGGAGAAGAAAATCTGTTGGCGTTCGACGCGGCGAGCGTTTGGTTTACGATCCGCGAGCGGAGACCGGCCGGATTACACGGCATCGCGCGAGATATTCGCCGCGGTGATAAACCGCTCCTTGTCTTCTCGCGAGCTCGCCGCGAATCTTCGCATTCAGCGAATATATTTATTATTCGAAGGGGAAGGTTTAATAGGGACGGTTATCGGCGCCCGATCCGGACCGTTAACGTTATCGATCGAACGGAAGACGCGGACAGAAGCGTTGTAACATATCGCGCGTGGAAGGTAATCTGCTCTTGCGTGATTCATCGGGCGATTTTTTGCCCGCGGTACGTTTTAATTTTAACGCGAAACGACGCAAATCCGCGTAGAAACCGCGGCCGTTCGCGTGAAATGGAAGCGAATATTTTTTCGCCCCGATCCGTCCGATGTATTCCGTCTTACGCCGTTACATTTGCGCGCGCGCGCGCGTTTTCGTTTCCACCCGGCTTTACGCTCCGGCGATACGCCGCGCGATATTTATAACGACCCGAAGCGGATGAAACGGAAGAATCCGGGAAAGAACGGGAAACACGGATGGAAGACAATGAATATAGATGATGTCGAAAAACTTTTTAATCCTTTTCGATATTTTTACAAAGGATTACGCGCTATCAGCGACGGTCGTTTATTTCGAAATAAAGATAGGAAGAGAGAAAAAGGACGGTCGAGGAGCGGGGTGAGGGAAAAAAAAGACGGAAAAGCTCGGCGTTTGTGCTTGAAATCGTGGAAAAATTAAATTGCAACAGCGGAATGTTCGATATTCGCATTATCTACAGGCGTGCGCCAGCGACGAAAGCAGCCATGACGTTTCAGCTTGCAGCGGAACGAAAATTTCCGATGCCTGGAACCTGACACGTATTCAATTTTTCTGAAACGCTTTTGTAGTAGTGCCCGGCTGTTCGTGCGCTTTTTAATTCGGCCGAAACATTCGCCAAAAGCTAGAGCGAGAGCACGGGGGGTTGAAAGGTGTTTTAATCCCGATTCGATTCTTCCGCTGCCGCGGCGCGGTTCTCCGCAACGTTTTCAAGACAAATTCACCACAAGCCCGGGTGTCATTCCCAGCTTTCGTCGCTTTCGACCCGATTAATCGGCCTGGTCGCTTAATTCTCCGTTTATTTATAATCACAGGGCGGGCAAGAAGCGCTTTTGGGATCGCTTAATCCGTTCCGAGTCCCTTTGATGCAAAACTGCACGCAGCTAGCGTCAATCGTATAAGTCAGCAGGTGTGTGGCTGCAGCTTTCTATAAACCGGTATAGGACCAAAGCTTCGGGGTTGTATTAATCCCGGTATTACGAGACGAGAGGTATTACGAAGTTATCAAAGAGAGTATTACACCAGCCTCTGTCTCTCTTCCTTTGCCTCTTTTTTTCCCCGCCCCTTTTTTTCCTAGTCCAAAATTCATCCACCCTATCCTGGTTCCGCGCGTATTCTTCACCGTCCGCAAACTTTCGCGCAAAACTCCGGCGTCGCTTCGGGTAATGGCGAAACGTCGCGTCTATGAAACGAAGAGGAAGCCGGAGAGAGGTGGCCGGTGGTCAGGTCGAACGGAGTCCTGTCGGTGGTTGTCACGGAGACGTAATCGCGATGACCAAAGTCCGCGACTGGGAGGGTGAAGGAGGACGGAGGAACAGAATTGAGATCTCGCGGAGAAAATTCGGCGAGTCGGGGAATTTGGCAAGGAAGGTCGGGAAGGAGAGAAGAGAGAAATTGGATAGCGGTGGGAAGAGATAGGCGAGAGATCTCGCAGGCCACTCGAAGCCTTTGCAGACGCCGGCGTCGCGGCGCGGACGCACGTGTCGGGGCTCGAGGCTGCCACTGACGTTTGGTGAGTGCCGATAACGGTAATCCAATTTTTCGGAATAATATTTGTCTCGAAGATCGACGATTACTCTGTCTCTCTTTCTCCGGCATGACCTTGTCGCGGATGCTGGTCGGATTTCACCGGGATACCCGTCGCTGGAGAAAATTTCCCGCGCTCTTCGAGGAAAATGGCCACGGCTTTCGTTCTAGATCCAGACGCGATTACACCCGTTGAACGCGTTAAACCGAGGTGTTTCGAGTAATACCACGTAGACGGGAAAGTGGTTTCGGGAAAATTAGAAGGAGATCGGTAGGTCTATCGGAGCGGTGGCGCTAGCGAGTCCGTTGGAAAATCGACGATATCTTCGGGGTAACGGTACTTTACGCTGTTACATATACCGGGAATACTTTATACGTCTGTGAATTATTTTGCAATTTTACCGATCCGATCTCGAGACTCGCATTTCCCGTTGGTATCTCGCTCGGTGAAGGTAGCGAACGTAAATGTTCGCGTACTTTGGCGCAGCAGCGTATACTCGGATTATACGATATTATAAAAAATAGCATACACGACGTCAGGCGAATGATAAATATTCCTGGTGGCACGTAGTATTTCCTAAACGCACACACATGCCCGCTATCGGAAACACGTATATTTGCGGAATAATAAATATACCTGTGGCACATACGCGGAGGAAAGGCTTTTTAGCGAGTGCAGTAGACAGAAGGAGGGAAGAGAAGAAACGCCGGCCAGAATAGATTTGCTCTCGACTTGGCAAGGTCGACGGAATTCCGATGAAGCCGGTGCACGGCGAAGGGCGAAGGGCGAAAGGGACGCAGAAGGGGTAGTATAGCTGGCGTACAGCAGAAACGAAGAAATTCTCGGCTCGCGTGGGAGCGAATCCAAGGAAAGTCAACAAGTCGAAAGGAATCGTATTTTTGTCTCCCCTTTCGTCCCGGTCCCACCCTGGTCCCAACTCACTCTCCCGCCTCGGTGATCGATGGTTATCTTTTGCCCGGTGAAATGCTATTTTTCTCTCTGGAAATTTCGGCAGAGCGGCCGACGGAATCAAACCGGTCGGCGTGGAAAAATTTCCCTCCTTCTTCCCCCTTCGCCGCAACCTCCTTCGCGACGTTCGAATAGAGGAATTATCGCGGTGGAAAATGAGATAAAATTCGCGATTGTCCGCGCGCGAGTCGTCTCGGATGGAAAGCTCTTTTCGAATCGATCGTTCCGCTCGCGGGCGTTCCGCTCCGCTCGGAGTCCGCGCGAGCGTGCGCCTGCGCGGTTGCTTGGAATAACCGAGCCGAATAAGAGGAAGTGTGTCACTGTGCGACGACGTCGGATCCGAGATCAGCCCGCAGAAGCGATTTTACAAATCGCCAGATTATCCGGAAGACGCGGAGTAAGAGGGCAAATGCGGACGTTGATGTTTGCCGAGGGAAATATATCGCGGCAACTCGCCGAATAAAGTTATCGTTAGGGAATTCGTCAAGCGATAGAAGCCAGCTAGCTGCTACTACCCTAGCTGTTACCCTAGCTACCTGCCGGTGTAGGCCAACCTACTACCCTAAGCGTCGTGCCAGTTTCTCGCCTTCTCTCTCCGCTCCTCCACCCTTCGCGTCCCGACGCCGAACCGCGCCGTTTGCATACAAAGACGACTACTGTTCAGTCACCTTTCTGTGTCAGCAGATCCGTTTCCGTTTACTCTTTGCTGGTATATCGATTTCAGACGAATGCCTGCGTCCCCGGTGAATGCAACCACTCCGCAGCCAACGCTTCTCTCTCTATCCACCGAGCAACAGTTCCTTTTCTTTTTGCATTCTTCTCCATCTTTTCAATGCCAGCGCCGAGCAGACCGTGTTTGTATACAGCTCCCACGTTTTCGGCCACGGAAGTCCCATGGTCGCTGCGAAAGTGCTACGCCTCGCGGGGGCCTCCTTTTCTTTTCTACTTGCCACATTCCTCGCGAATATTTCCACGCTGAAATCCTCCAGGTCCGGGAACTCCGATCCGGACACCTTATCCTCGTCGCTGTCTCGAAGCGTCCCGTTTGTCGCCAAAGGACAACGGTGCTTGGCCTATCGCACTCCGATACCAGACGCGTCTTCTTCGCCTCTTGGCTCTTCTTTTCGCGAAATCCTCGCCGTTCACCACGCGTTGCTTCTATCTTTTTAACCTTTCTCGTTTTCGCTTTTACTTCGAACGCGCGTCTATCCTCGGATCGCTGTCGGAACAGATTCGTATCAACCGCGAAATCCGCGCGGATCTCTGTCGCGAAGACCAGGAAGGAGAGGTTGATCGATTCGCGTTGCGCGACCTGACCGGGTGCTTGCTCGGACCATCGGCGAGATAACAACGTCGGAGAGGCGAAAGTCGTGGACCGAGGAGGAATGCCGAAGGAAGGAGAAAAAGAAGAAGAAGAAGAAGAACTCGGAGGAAGGCGGTATCGACTATCGAGGAGTCGGGTAAAACGAAACGCTTGTATTTATTCGCGGCAACCTAAAAGCTTTCGCATCTACCGGGAACGCCGGCATTTATAGAATCGCGAGGTCGTTGGAAGAGTGAGGGAAGCTCTCGGATATTCAAGAAACGCGAAAACACTCTCGGCTAATCACTTTCCGTCCGTCTGATTCGCAGCGATCAAAGACCGGCGAGGACGGAAAATTCGTCGACCTAACTCGATTGCCATTCGTTAAACCGCTTAATTCCAACGGACGACTCTCTTTCGGCTGTCGTATTAGTCGCATTATCAGCCTCGATTAAAATTGACACGGCCGATCGAAATATCCGCAACAGCCCGGAGACGCGCGCCAGCTTATCGAATTAGCCTAATTCGATCTGCACTTTTGCCGGAGCCCGCTATTCCTAAAATTGCAATGAACGCGGTAAGCAGTCGCGACAGAGCTTCTGGATGGTTTCGAGGATACGACGTTAATTCGCCGGCAGCCATTTCCGCCTTACACTCGCGCCTTTCTCTGGCCTCGGGTTTACTTGTTGCGCCGAATCCGAAGAAGGTTAATACCTGTCTAGCCTCCCGATCGCTCGCTCGCTCGCTCGCTCGCTCGAGGGTCGCGACCGGTCTCTGCCTCCTTCCTACAGGGCGTATTAAATTTTCCGGTCGTTGTCTCGGAAACACTCGACGCATTCTCGTGACTCATCCGGCTGTGCGCCGCCCTCCTCGTCGCGATCCTCGCGGCGCGGGGATCAAGCGGCGCCCCGCGGCGCGAGGAGGAAAGCCGACGAGTCGGGGGAAGCGGAGAGATATCGCGTACGTGCTCGGATAAGTTTGCACGCGCATTTTTACGAGTGCGAAGAATGGGTGAAAAGTAGCGGAAGGAGGGCCGGGACAGGGAAGGGTTTCGCCAGGACAAGAGACACGCTCGACTAATTTTCTCGATGCGCTCGGCTGGTCGATCGATGTCGATTTCTGGCTGGAAGCGACGTGTCTTGGTCGGCCGGAGGAAGGGTGAGAAGCGGATCGGAAGAGGAAAGAGAGAGGACGGGGCGCGATGGGGCGCGATGGGGCGCGATGGGGCGAAATAAAGAGCGAAAGCGCGATGGCGGTGCGGGTTGGGGCGCAGGTTTGAATTCATGGCGCTCGTAAATATGTTAATACTCGGTGTCCACCCCCACGCTCGAGTGGATGATACCCAAAGACGGCAGGGGAACAGTTTTTCATGGCTGTCCTTTATCCTAACGGGCGTAGCGCGCGATTCGGCGATATCGTCGATTTCACTGGCAATAACGCCCAAAACTTTCCGCGGCGTTTCGATATTTATCGTCTATTTAGAATACAAAGGAAATTCTCTTGCCGCGCAGTGATCTACGGCTTATCTCCGTTGGTAATTACCTTTTGGCCTGGCCGACTTAGTCCTATCCTTGATAGATTCAACGTTATTACCGTTCGTTGACTCTTACCTGTCAACCATGGTTATCTGGACAAATTTTTACCGTTGGTACACTCGAAGACACCTGAGGAAAAATTCGACGAATCCTGCGTGGCAAAGTCGGCCGAAGGAGGCTATCGCGACGACGCGACTGTAAATAACAGGCTCGGGCTGGTAAATTAGCAGCGCTAATACACTTTAGTGGCACGGAATTAATGGTCCGTATTCTGAACGCGCTTACAAGAGCGGTAACAGTTATTAGCGGCAGGTCATTAGACGGTTTGCACGGAACAGCCGACAGGTTTGGTCAACAAGGTCATTTGTAACTGTTAACACGCTTGTAAGTGCGAATTGAATTCGGCCTAATATCGTCGATAACACCGCATAACCCGCTCGCCCTCGTCCTCGGTCGTTACTTTCCGCTTATCCGCGCCTGTCTATCTCGCGGCTTTCTCCTCTTTAACGTTTCTATGAGAGGCCAAGGACGCGGAGGATCCTTCTGCTCTGCTCTCGCTTGTCTGCTCCGAATTTCCAAGCACCGTAGACCATCCGGGCACCAAAGGGCGCGAGTCGTTGACTCTTGGCGTGACCAAAGTAATCCTATAAAACGCGTGGTGTTTGCGCGTAAGCGGAAAAATTACACCGTAAACGTGTTACAGACGCTGTGTTTGATACGATGTGAGACTCGTGAATCGCGTGTTTACGTTACGAGAGCACGGTCTCCGCTGACTGATGCGAGTTATTTGCGCGTATTGTTTGCGCGTACCACTGCTACCGGATGAAGTTGCATGTATTTTACGTAATTCCGAGCTCTTGTAAGGAAAGAAGGCGGCTTCGAAGAATTAATCCTCCGTCGGATTGTCGAGCTTTCGAAGGAAAAATTGGAGAGAAGAGATATTCCGTTAAACAGGAGACACGGTATTACAACGAATAGTATTGCTACGTCGGGCGAAACGGGGCACCCTGTATGCGCATGGTAAACTCCCGTATCACGCGGTTGACCTCTTGCGTTACGATTTAATTAGGAAAAACTGCCTACCGGAGAGACATTTGATTCCAGCCGGCCATTATGCATCTGTTTCGCGCGGCGTAAAATTGCGGGAAAATTTCGTGACTCGTATAGATTCGGCGCTGGTCGGGGCGCGTTAAGTGTTACAGTCGCATGACAAATGTAACTTGTCATTGTGCGGTTTGGCATGAAAATTCATGACGAGCTAGAATCGCCGTTCCACCGCAAGGGGTTAATCATTGCGCGTTGTACGGGCTCGAGCTATGGGAAATCGTGTTGTACGGAGAATTTTCCTCGTATTATACGAACAACTATAACGCGAATAATCCGCTGTGAAATATCACCGGTGTGCAGCAACGACAGAGGGGTATCGACATAAACGACGTCGAATACGCGGCAAAAATTATCGTACGAAAATATCGACCGAGGTTCGTTTGTCCAATCGTCGCCGATTTAGGTTCGTTAGGTCGGGCCGGAGGATGAGGGGGAGGGGGGTCGGAAAAAATTTCGGAAAAACCGACAGTCGCGCGTTCGGCGTTGGAACGGTGGACGCGGAGCGATTCGCAGCTTCTTCTTGGATGGATCGTAAGGACGTAAAGTCGCAGGGAAGATCGGTGGCAGCGTAATAGGAAGATATAGGGAATCCGGTTGAAGACGGGAATACGAGTAACCGAGTAACGGAAGATTACGGAAATATGGCCGATACAGAATAGAGAGTTGGCCGGTGGCGAAGGGTTAAGCGGGCGCTATCGCGCGGAAGAAAGCGTGTCTCGCGGGGAAAATTGGATGGAATATCTCGGGGAAAACATCGGGCTTCTTGTTCCAGCGTGCTTCGGCTGCAACGTATGGATCCGCGTGAATAATGTTTGCATTAGAATCAATTACGGTTTTATCGCCGCTCTATCCAATAATACATCGTAACAGCCGCGTAGTAACCCCCGGCTATTTCGATTCCTTTTCCGCTCCAGTTCCGTTTTATTAGCCGTCGTTTGTCCACCTAACTATCGCGGCCACTTTCCCGCCGCCGTGCTCAGCATTTCCCGATCGCTCCGATGAAAGACGCCCGCAAATCATGCATCGTCGTCGGCGTCGTTCTCCTCCTCGTTGTCGTCGTGATCGCGGTCGTCCTACCGTCAACGATATCGACCTTTCCTTCTCAACGGCGGCCATTGTTGTCCCCGTGCAATATTGCTTTTTATCCCGCCGTTCGAAACGACGAAATCGTACACGGTGAAGCACTGTTCGAATAGAGGACGTCGTATCGACGTTCCGCCGACCCTCGTTCCGTTCCATCGTTTCCATGCATCCTTATTCCAGCCGGTACTTATCCCGGCTACTCTTTCACCGGCGCAGCAGGACTAAGACAAACCGTAAATACACGCGTTACGCTGCTTCTCCTTGCGGTATCGTTAGCTAGCCCGTTGGAACGTTCAATGCCGCGCGACGGCGGATCTGCTTGGGAGAAAAAAAAGAGAAAAAGGAAAAAAGGGTGAAAAAAAAAGAAATCGATGCCCGGTGAAGTAGCCCGCGGGAATGGTCGGATGGAAAGCTCTCCAGTGGCAAACAGGGGAGATTGGCTGTAGATTCCACCGCGCCGAATGTCCCGTACCTCTTCTTCGCTTGTAAATTACCCGAGTTACTTATCTCTGGAGGTTCCAACAGCTCGACAAAAACCAGTTCTAGCCTTTTCCAGCCGTGGCTCGGCTCCTCCGCGGTCACAGACCATCTTTCCGAATCGTTGGTCAGCTCGGCGAATTATCGGTAAGAGATACGGTTAGAACCGCGAATCGCGCTCACGAGCAACGACGAGGAGAAGCGTGTCGTAGCGGATCATCGAAGGAACGGTAGAGAGAAGGGTGACGGGAGTGTAAACGGCGAGGAGAGGTAGAGAGAGGGAGAGAGGAAGGAACCCCGTCCTCGAACCGTTCATCTCCATGGCAAATATTGGACTGTCGGATATGCCGAAGATTTTGGATATTGCTCGCACAACATCCTCCGGCGATGCTTTTGATGCTTCTTACGCCGGTTACGGCTCCGCCAGACTCATCTCTTATTTTATTACTCGGTATTTATTACGTATCGGGAGTATCTGTTCCTCCTCTCGCAACTTCTCTATTTACGACCGCGTCGGATATCCTTTCGAGCTGTTTTTTAGAATAAATAGAAAAAAAGGAGAGAGAGAGAGAGTGAGAGAGAGAGAGAGAGAGAGAGAGAGAGAGAGAGAGAGAGAGGTGTAGGCGTGGGACGGGATAGGCGCGTATGTGCGCGATAGGAAGAGGTACGATAGCAGGTACGATAGGCTGCAGCACGCGAAGCGTATCGACAGAGTCTGGCTGGCAATTCGGCTGAAACTCTTTCAAAGTCGAGAGCACTCGAGGCACAAAGGACTAATAATGTTGATGCATTTGTTGGCGGAATTGTCGGAACGGTGAGTAATGACAGGCGAGGGGGGCACGATAGGAACGGGATCGAATGGAAATTACTGCTTCTTCGGAAAACGATAGTAATTGAACCGAACGATCAAACCCAACCGGCGTAATTGCATTTTTGTTGGAAAAATTAATATTTCGATATCTGGCCTCGGTATTTTGTCGTTTTTCGTTATGCAACGACGCCCGGCATTCCCGTTATTAAATTAATTAAACGGGGGCCTCATTGAAACGCATTGAACGAGGGCGCCGATATCGGTAGCCTATCGATTGCTTTTTTAACACGCAGCCGAATAGGAACGTCCTGAATCATCATCGAACAACGGTTACCGCCGGTTGGCGTGGATATAATTATTACCACCTGCAGTATCGATAGCTCGTTATGTATTCATTTATAGGGGTGGTCCCGATGTAACGCAATACTGTATTGTCGATATTGTTCACCGCGTACAATTAATGTAAAATATTACATGCCGTCCGAGGTGTACATCGATTCCGCGTGGAATTTATGCCCCCCGGGCATGGCCAAAAGTACGCGGTGAAATATGGAACGGGATTCGAATCGGGCCGGCCATAAACGTCCGAATTTAATGCCGCTAATAGAACGTAAAGTTCGCGACAGTTCACTTTCTCGCGAGGGGTTGGGGCAACCAGGGGCCGCGAGGGGGGCGGAATCGCCGGCGAACTCCTCGACCGTGGAAAACGTAATTCGGATGGTCGCGAATCCGGGTAAACGCTCGCCGGGCTATCGTCTAAACGGATCTGGCAAATTAGCCGGACGATTTTAATGGTTTTATCGTTCGGCTGGGTACGGCGCCGCGCGACGCCGCTCCACGATCACCAGAGAAGAAAGAACCTTTATCCGGTTGATCGACGACTAACGTTATCGAAAAATATTTGAAGTACGAAATCGATGGAAAAGTTCCTCCTCCTCCTCTCACAGACGTGCAAACGTGCTCTCTCGCCGATTTCATTCCGGATAGATTTCCTTTCACCCGGCGGAACGATAATAACGAGAGAGAGAGAGAGAGAGAGAGAGTCTCCGCTGCAGAGTACCCGTTAATACCTAGCCCTCTCGCGAAATCCGCCGATTCCGCAGCGTAAGGATAGCGTCGGAGAGAAAGAGGAAAAGCGATGTTTCTCGCGAGGATCGGGTAGACAGGTGTCCCTGAGAGGAGAGAAAGATTCGCGGGGTCCGCGTCCGGCGCGAAGAAAAGGAGACACCCCTGGCTGACAGTCCCCGCGAAATCCCCGGCCCTGGCTCCTTTAAAATTATTACGCTCTCCCGCGGATGATCGATGCCAGCTTTCCGCGTTCGCACCGCCTGGATCCGGTAATCGTTCGTGTCTTGCCAGCGTTTCGTCCGCCGAGACAATATTTCTCGCCGCTACCCTCCTTTCTTTCGCTTACCATCGCTCCTCCGGTTCCCCCTCTTTCACCTCCTGCCCCTACCGAGTGAGCTTCCTCGCGATCTCTCTGCAACTCGTCTTAACGAACGATTTGCCAGACGCTGGAAATCTTACCTTCCTTCGATTTCTCCGACGCTTTTTGCGAGAGCCAGGCAAGTATACCGGTCGAATTTTGAAATTTATCCTTTCACGACGAAGGTGGACGTTTGAGGGAAAAGGAAGCACGATGATTTGGAGAAGCGTGGGAGGAGAGTGAGAAGGGTACGGCAGCTGGTCGCTCGCTTAGGCTGTTTCGACTTGGTCTCCGGACTTGGCAGCAACGCGCCACAAAAGGCGGTAAATTATCGAATTGGTCGTCGGGGTGGTTCGGCACAGGCTGACCGACCCGATTCCCGGTCGTGGATTGGACAATGACCACGAGAGAGAAATCAATTTGCGATTTACGGAGGGAGAGACGGTTTAAAAGTGCATTCTACGGTGTCACGTGCGACGGACACGCCGAGGTCGATAAGGGTGTTCGGTGAACCTTGAACCGGGGGCGAAGCGGCAGTGGAGCGGAGGGTGGTCATGGTTCTTCTCGAGTCATGCACCGGAAAAAAAAAATGACGCTAAACGAGAGGCGGATGCCCGCGCCCTAAATCTGTGGGTAAACTTTCAGCGGAGGAGCAGCGAAGCGCACTGAATCTTGGCCTGATTTATTTCACCGTTCCGTGCGATGCACGCGAGAGGACCAGACCTCCTCGTTTGATCCTGCTCGTTATCTTCCAGCTAGTTTACACACGCCCCGGCGTCTCGCGATTTTCTAATTAGCGCCGTTCACCGGGTCAACTGCTCGCGATGTCCCACGGCTCTCCTAATCCGATTACCCGATTGCGCGAAATTTCCGAAATTCGTCACTCGCCTGCGAGGAGAGACGCCCGGAGGTCGAGAAGGATCCGGCAAGCGACAAAGGCGAAGAGAGACCGGATTGATCATCGGCCTTATCGAGCCACAGCGATCTGTTTGAGAGGCAGGCGAGTTCGCGGACAGCGATCCCTCCGGAGATCCCGCGTTCTTTGCCAAAGTTTCCGTTGTTTACCGGCCGCGAGGTTGGCTAGCTTTTTTCCGTAATCGTTTGATCGTCGCTCGATCCGGAAAGGAATCTCTTTATTCCCTGCGAAAACACCGATCCGATGGTTCCATTGACATTGTAATCTGGACGGAGCGAAGGGTCGAAGGAATGCGACCGAGGGTCAGAGCCGGGCATTCGATTTCAATTCGCGTCCTTTCGATTCCCCGCTCCGCAAACAAACCGTGCGCAGATTACGCGCCGGAATATTTTTACGAATTTACGAAGTCCAGCGCGCGTGGTCTATGGAGAGGCCACCGCAGCGACTCGCGCTCCGCCTCGCTCTGCCTCACTGCGCCTCGCTCCGCGAGAAAGAGGAGAAAGAGGAGAAAGAGGAGCGAGAGGGCGAACGCGAGAGGCGAGCGGAGAGACGGAGACCGCGGCTGAGCCGAGCGGAGAAGAAAGAGAGGGCGGTATGAAAATATAAAGACCGTGGGATGTAAAGACTGCAAGCTCAGGGGCTTTTGTTCTTTCGCCTCGTTTTCTTCCACCCTCGTACACGAGGAAAATTCACGGACTTAATGGTCTCGTTTATTATTTCTTATACCTCCGCCGTCCTCTCTAAGGGTCCAGCCCAAAAAGTCAGCCACTTTCCACCCTTTCGCCTCGTTTCTGCTTTCAGTCTCTCAAACGGTTTTTGCCGATGGACGTCGATCGAGCAAACCCGCCACGTTACAACAGCCATCGTTCTCCGTTCAACCCTTCCCCGATCCCTCCCCCCGATTAAATCGCGGCACACGATTCGAATTTCACCGGGTCTCCTATAGCACGCGTACGCGTTCGTTTTCCTCGTCGAATCGTAAATTCTCGATCTCTCGTTCTCTCCTGCCCGTCTCGCCACGGCGATGACGGGCGATACTTTTCGAAAATTTCCATTCCCATTATTCCGGGCATTTGAAAAAATTCCAACAACGCGAATAAATAGAGAGCATTAACTCGTCGCTGTGTCCTGGAAATAACGGAGATTTATCGGGCGTAGGAAAAGTAGGAAAAGTGGAAAAAGCGGTGGTGAGTGAGCGCGTTAATAAATTAGTTGCTTCCTAATTTACCTGGAGCGTGTTAAAATTTCACACGGTGTCCGAGGACCAGAGCAATTGGCGATTCGGGCCCGCGCGCCGGGCTCGATATCGCGATAATCGATCCCGACGTAAATTTCTTCGCCCGTGGAATAAACGAAGCGGCACCGCGGTTGGGGGTTGGGGGTGCGACGGGTGGTAGCGGGCGCAACGACGGCGGAAATTACGGAAGCTCGCGGGCTGGTTCCGCGCGAATGTAGGCCAGCGAATTTCGCGCGCTCTCTATCAGAAGATTTCGTAGAAAAATGAAATTCTAGCCGCGAGCTGGAGCGGTGGGAAGCGGTATTCGGAATAGTCGAGCAAGCTTGCTGCCCTGGAATCGAAACGCGAGAGGAGCGGCCCCGGGAATACGCGGCCAGTCCGAAACCAACCCGTCGAAATTTCCGGAGTAGCTGACCCGGCTCTTGCCGATTCTCGCGATGCCGTCGCGATTTTTCCTAATTCCTCTCGCGTCGAGATCGCCGCGACCGGTGGACCGGTGCCAGGCGAGTCACGCGTTCGTCGCGATCCGGCGAGCCCGAGTTTCGAGTCGAATCGCGACGGAGGGACGAGGGTAAAAATGGAAACGCGAGGGAGGGTAGAGTCCGGCGGGTGTTGGGGGGATGTTTGGCCGGTCTGTCTGCTAACAAAAGAGAGCCGGAGAACGGGGACGGTGGACGTAAAATATGATGCTTTTAAGCGCGCATGGAGACGCTCGGGAGCGCGCGCGCCTTTAAATTTCAGTTCGAAGATCGAAGAGGCTGTGTGAAATCAAGCGAACGATCCTGCAGTATGCAAATACACGGAGGGACGGCCGGGGGCCGGGAGTGGGAAACGTGCTGTGCGAATCTGCGTGGAGCAGGGAGGAAAAAGGAAGGAGGATGGAAAAGACGGCGAGTCGGGAAGAAGGAGTGGGAGTGAGGGCGAAAGGAGCGAGGAGCAGGGAAAATAAGCGCGCGGAGGAGGGCGTCGGGGGCAGGGGGCGGAGGTGGAGGAGGTGATCTACTGAAAAATGGGGTCGTAAAGCATTCCACTCGTATCGTATCCAGCCTTTTCACCCTCCGCGCGTACCTTTCCAACCCACGGTACACGTACTCGCTCGGCCTCTTTCAACCCTTTCTACGGCCGTCTTCCAGCCCCGGAGACGTCGATTTTTAATTTTCCCGAGATTTCCATACTGGCTGGTCCTCGAAGAAACCGCGGCCGCGACGCGAGGTGTTTCCGCTTTGCCTTTGACGCGCGTCGCGTCATTGTCTGCCGCGGTTCTCGTCCAATCAGTCGGATTTCCGCGCTGTCGGCGAGTTCCAGTAGCCACCCTCTCGATGGGGTGGCACTCGGCCGTAAGTGGCGCACCGTGGCGCGTCGCGACGCGCTACAGGCACGAGTTTCGATTATTACGCGTTACGTACGCCACCGCGGAGAACAAACAACGCTCGCGCGTCCTGCTTGCCGATAAAGGCGGATTTATCACGGCCTCGTGTCTCGTGGAACGCGTCGCGATCGCGAATGCACCTGCGACCTATCCCGAGTCGCGATCTTTTCCACGAAATTTTCCTCCGGTAAATCGCGAAATTTTGGCGATTCGCGGGCGAAAGGACGGTTGCCATGGGGCTCGTGGCAATTATCAGAGAGGAGATTTATCGCGGCGACTCCTTCGCCTAACGTGGTCCGTTCGCAGCTAACGATTTATCGCGGCGCGGCGGGAAAGGTAGCGCGCGGGCGCAGCAACTGATTCCACCATTTTCCTATTGTACGTCGCGTTTCTTCCCGTTATTTATTACGGCCCGTGTATTTACAACTGCGGCGCAGTCCGCGTGGAAAAGGCCGTAAATCAGGGGATCGGTGGCGGCTCGCGAGCGGCGCGCGAGCCGCGGCCGAAACGATTTCGCGAGATTAAGGAATATCGCAACGCGAGTTGAGGCAGTTTCTTTCACCCTCTCGCGTGCCCGTCGCGACGACCTGCGGAAAAACGATAGCGATTTAGCGCCGTTTATTCCTCCAACGACATTAATTTCCGTCGTTATCGGAGATAAGCTTGTTTATGGTGATTTCTCTTTTCCACGCTCCGCTAACCAGTCCGGCCGATCGATCGCCCGTCGATTCTTTTAAGAAGCTTTCGCCTCCCATTTTTCCCCAATTGAAACGCGCCTATGAAATATGCATCTCGCTCGGTGTCGAATTCGAATCGAGTAATTGCGAATCCGCGGAATTCCCCGACCCGTTCCGCCCCGTCCGCACCCTCCGTTAAAGTATCCTCGATACAGAAACGCGTAACGAATCTACGCTCTGCGCCAATGCACCATCATAATATATTCCCGCGATACTTTTGCAGGATCTAGAGGGTTGCGCGAATCGAAACGGAGGAAAATGTGGAAAGTTTGCATCGGGTAAAGACTCTAATCTCGTTCTCTGTCTCGCGTTCGCGCCAACTTCCAGTAGTTCGTCTGAAACTGAATTCACCGCAGACTCGAACGCGTTATTCAGATAATCGCGGCGCACCGATGCGAAATTTGACACGGTACGCGCAATGATGAGCGAGAAATTGTTACGCGCTATTAAACGCTGTAAGAAACGGAAAGGCAAAGGTAATATGGCTTAGGAAAGCGTGGATCGAGTATCGAAACGGCGATTGGAGGTTTGTTTTCGTCAACACGCGAGGTTACGCGAACGACAGCGATGTCTGCATCGCGGGCGTGCGATAACAAACGATATATTACGAGCTTATTAATTATACAGCGTACGCCTAGTGCATAATTAATTCGTAATTGCAACGGGTCATTTCGCATGCTGCGTTACAGCGCATGGCGTTGTAAATACAGCGCGGAGCGGCTAGTGGCTGTGGCTCTTATCGTCGCGGCACCCGCGGAGTCCGCGAGCGGCCTGGAGGACGCTGCTAAAATGGCGTCGAGCGTGCGGGAAATGGCCGGGCGCCGTGCTCGGCCGAGCCTCCAAGCGGAAAAAAGCTCGCCTCGGAGATACTCGCGCCCGATGACCCGCTTTTAATGACTTAACCCTGTTACTCGAACGCTTTTTGGTCGTCTACTCGACGACGCGTCCCCTTTTCACCAGGAAACCACGCGAGCGCCGTTTCTTTCTCGCTTCCTGACCGGTGTCACGGAAACTGGCCGCTCGTTCTCGCTCTTTCGCGTTTCTAAATGCTCGTTCCCACTCGGCGTGTGCTCGTTTAATCCGACCTTGTCACGACACCGCCTGCCTCTATGAAATCGTTAGACCCGTCGGTTCTTTCGTGCCGATCTCTTCCGGATAGCACGAGATAATCGTCTTCGCGTAGGAAAATCACGCGGAGGAAAAACGAAGGGGCGAAGAGAACGAAGGGATACTCGGCGATGTCTTGCGCGGCAAAGTTTATTAATGCCGAGAGTCCTTTACTCGTCAACGAACTGTGTTTTTTTTTTTAGCCTAGGCCCAAGCGGTGCTATAACGGCCGTAAAAACGTAAACCGGACCCCGGATGTCGGTGAAACGGAAAAATCTGGAAAATTATAAGGGGTGGAACGGTTGTTGATTGAAGCTGCGCGTCGCGGCCGCGTTTGATTTCTCGTCGGCCGTTGGCGCGGATCGTTTAAAGTTGGTCCTGTCGCAGCGTTACATATTCATTCGCCGTGTTCCTACGCATTATCATAGATTTGGCTAGGTAAACGAGGCAACTAGCCCCGGCGCGAACGCGTAACCAATGGCGGGCCGGCCGGGAAATCTTGGTGAACTGCGCGTCGTGCCGGATCCCCGGGAGATAAGGCGATTACCGTCTATTTTTTTTATGCTAAATTTATGCCATCAACCGTGCTTTGCCCTCGACAGCGACAATATTTTCTTTGTACCCCGGGAAAAAGCAATTACCGTCTTTCGTGCTTGCCCGATGCCGAAAGCCCAAAGCGGATAAAGTACCGATTTTCGACAGGCTCCGATCCCGCCACGCGTCTGATACTCTCCGCCTTACAAATTGAGCTCCTTTCGCGACCGTTAGTGCCCTCTCGATTATCGATCGTCACGCGAAATCCCGGCCCAGACGACGGCCCACGAAAACCCGCTCCATTTGTCGTTTGTCTCGCGGCTCCATTAACCAACGAAGGTTAAGCAAGCAAGCCACTCGCCGATCCGATTCCTCGCTCTTCCTCGCCCTTAATTTCCTCCTTCTCTTCGATTTATCGAGATTCCACCTGTCGTTTCGCGACTCGCATTAGATCCTGCGATACATTCGAAGCGTACTTACGAAACGTAAGACGCGAGTGCTGGAGGGGTGGCTGGGAAAACGCGCGATCGGCGTGTTTGCGCGCGGCCTGTCCCGGTAATGGACGATCCATTTTTCCCGCGGATGTAACTAGGAATTTACTGTGGATTTGATTCATTTTGTTCGGCCGTTCGTCGAAACAGCGAGCGAGTTAGCCTTGTATATACGGGGGAGTACAATCGAATTATCAGGAACCATGGGGGAAATCCTTTAATACCTGGGCACGAATTTGCCCCTGCCGATCGATTAATTCCCTAGGAAATCGCTGGCCATTCTCGTCGCGGATTAGGTCCGATACAACGCACACCGTGTCGCGCTTCTGGCACGTAGGTGGCGGCCGCCGCCGGCCGCCGGGACACGGCCGACATCCGGTCGGATGCCGACGGCCGGACACGATGCGCCGCAGAGAAAGGCCGATGCAAAATTAACGAAGAAGTCCGCGAGCCGAGGGTCCGAGCACCCCTATCCCTCGTAATCCTCGTTCGGGGCCTCGAACGGCACTAGCCTCCGCGATACGGGCAGCTACGAAATTAAAGCGTCGGCTAACGACGCGTCGTCTCGTCACACTCGTCGCGTTCGACGCTGCTTCGCCGTCGACAATGCGCGAATCACGGGTAAAGCGCGCATCACCGGACCCGCCATCTTCTTCGTTGCCCGTTAATTTCCCCATTGAAACGCTACAACGACGCAAACTCGCGCGGCTCTCAGAGGCTAAGCACCGAGTAAAACGAGTCTCGGATCGCGTCGAGAGACCGTGACGCCATATCGCGCGGCTTCCTCGGGATCCGAAATCGATAATTCCGTTACCGTCCACTCTATATACCGCGTGTACACGTACCCACGATAGGTAGTCGAGAAGAAGTTAATCGGATTGGTGCACCGGCACAAGTCTTTCTTTAATAGCCGTCCTTCGTTTTCTTTGTCGCGCGTTCCTTCTTTCGAGCACACGCTCGTATTCCTCGCGTGTTCTCCGTGTTTCCAATTACATATCCTGGATCGAAATTCGCCGGAATCTCGCTGAAATCTTCTTCGTGCCTGCGTCAAATTCGGAGTCCTCGACACGTTGTTTCGATCATCGACGAATTTCCCGAGTCGACGACGCGTGTTCCACCGGGTGTATAACGTAAATCATAGGGGTCGATGGAACAATCACTGGCACTTTTCGCGAGGGGTTCCGATTAATTTCGACGCGTGGGATTGCTGCGAGGACCAAGGTGCCTAAACCTGCCCTGCGCGATTAACTACCCTTCGACCGACTGCGCCTTGCACGGGCTAGCTCGTGGTCGCTCCGTGGCCACTCGTTCCCTTCCGGTCCCAGCCACTTTCGTGGACGGTATCCATTCCCGGATCATGGCCGGGAAATAATCTTTCCACCTCGCGCAATCCCCTCCGGCCATACCTCACGCCTTGCGAAATTAGGACCCGGCTGACGAGCCAGTTAGAAGGAAACACCGGAACGAGAGAAAGGGGGAGTTTTTGACGGACGAATACGTGGAAGATTCCAAGGCGTTCGTAGGATATGCCAGGGTTGCGAGCGACTGCGTAGGTAACACGAGAAGGATAGGTGCAGGTAGAAATGGTACTGCCGATGGGGAAATTCGTGACACCATACTTGCGAGCCGAGAGACTCCGCAGACCCCGGCTAACGAAGGTACAACGGGGTCGAGCGAAAGGTGATATACGATCTCCGGGGGTTTATTTTGCTTCAGCACGGGCTGCAATTCGCTCGCTACATATTTGATTATTTACTTGTGCCTTCGGTAAATAGTTAACGGGTAGGAACGAGGACGCCTGAATTATTTGCAGCGCGCCGGAGGCGTGTAATTTGAAATAGTGGACGGAGGCCAGGTGATAGATAGGTCCGTGGTGGATACCATCGGCCGCCCGTAATATTCTTTCCCGTTAAAAATTGCATTCGTCGCGACCTCTCGCCTCCTCGGACCATTCGGCGTGGCCTTGCTCGGAAATTTCCAAAATTTCCTCGCTCCGCTCTCGACCGAGTAATTAAACGAAGGAGCGGGCCGTAAAAGGCGGGCATTATCGCGTGCGTCGGGCAAAAGTCGGGGCAGAAGTCGGGGGCGAAGTCGGGAGAGAAGGGAAGAGGTCGGATCGTTAGAGGCACCTGAGTCGGTGTGTCGGCGGTGGAAGGAGAGAAGGATCGGAGACCGGGTCCCAGAGACGTTCTAACCAAGATAAATTCGCGCGATTAAGGGGAAAAAGGAGGAGAGAAGAGACGGAGAAGCTGAAGGAAGTCGGAGCCGGAAGGGGAATCGATAAGGAGCGAGGCATCGATAGCTCGGGCGAAAGGGAATGGCGGACTGCGGCGGGTGGGCAGATGGGAGATAAAGAGGAGGCGAAAAAGTCGCGCGTCCGAAAAGGCAACGAATAATAAATTTCCCTTTGGACCGTAAAACAAAGCCACCTCGTGATCCGCTAAACCGTTGGGATAAAACAGTGGGATTGCGCGCGTCGGAGCGGGTCGGAGCGGGGTCGGAGAAAAGGGCGGCGAAACGCATCGATAATGAGTCGACGGTAAAAACAAGCTCGGAAGAAAAATCGGATCTGGTGGAAGGAGCGAAGAAGAAAGCGCGGCGAGGATGGAAGGGTGGCGGCGGCAAGGAGCATCGGCGATGAGCCTGGACCGCGGAAGAAAGGCGGAAGAAAGGCTAGAAGAGAGGATGGTCGGGGGTGAAAAGAAGGTCGCGAGAGGACGTGGCATCGGGGAGTAAATAAAATATTCAGGAAGCCCGGGCCCCGGGGTGTTTGTTCGTTGATGCGCGGGGGTGTCTGGCCGAACTGGAAGAAGCCGGAACGTCGGCGAGGGTGGCTGGAGGTGGGAGGGAAGGATGGAGACGAAGGTGGATGGAGGGTGGCCACGTATACGGAGTCGGTCTGGGACTACGAGGCGGTTTTATCCCGTGGGATTGGCCGTGGAGAGGGAGGTAGGTGGCTGTCGGACGGGGTGTTGCCCGGTGTCGATGTAAGCGCGCACACCGGCCTCGGGTTCCGCAAGCCAAAATCCGCACCTGCTCGGTGAAACACCCTTGTAAGCCGACCATAGTCTCGCACCGATTTCTCGGATAGAATCCACCGACAGCCCCCGGAATCGTCTCCTTCTCTCGCGCCTTCGCTGCTATCGAGTCGAACGCCTTCGAAATTCGGGAAAAATAACGACCACCGGCGACGATCTTGGTCGTTTCGAGGGAGAGCGAATTTTTCCAGCTCGAAACGACAAGCGGGGTAATTGTTTCGAGTGTGGCGTAATGGGAAAAGGTCGGAAAGAATTCTTTGTACCGCGTTCGCGGCCAGAGTGGAGAGTCGTAGACGCAAGCGGGTGTGTAATAAGCGAGAAGCGGGAAAAAGACGAACGCTCGGTTTATTTTCTGGATTTCCGCCGTGAAATATTCAGCAACCTCGAGCCGTACAAAAGCCGCTCTCGTCGGCGGGGCCGTCCCGAATAACCGACGATAAATAACCACGGACGGGAAAGTTTCTGCGAATCGAAGGGTGCTGCTCGGCCGAGAGAGGGTTAACGGGTATTAGACGCGCGTAGCGAAACGCCGGGAAGTAAATAAGCGATTAGGAGGAAGGAATAAATCGTTCGGATCGACTCGATGCCACGAGACACGGTGGAAAATTCGCGATACGAACCGACGTTACGGCCGGTTGATGAATTAAACTCCGTGTTTATGCTACTTTGACGTCCATCCCCGGTTGCCGCCTCTCTTGCCTTAAAAGCTCCTGTTTTAATTAAAATATCGCCGCGCAAAGAAGCGAAGCGGCTTAAGAAGATTATTATTGGCCGATGTAAATTAACGCTAATGCTGCAGCTAGCTGCGAATAAATATGACGAATCAGACGGCTGTTTATCATGGTAATTTATTGCTCGTGCCGGCGTCTGTAACTAATGGCGCGCGATGTTCGCTGAAGCATCGGTAATTATACCTGAATGCGATTCAGTGTCGCGCACTCGAACACATCCGAGCAGGCTGTACCGGGATCTTGAGCATACGGGCCTCTAGCAATATCCCAAAACTCCAGGCTGCACCCTCGAGAAATAGACCGATACGGGATTCGAACCGGTTCGCGTACATTCCCTCGGAATAGCTGCGGAATATAATTTCGTCGTCGCGCGGTTTCACAGAGGACGAGGCGAGATTGCGCCCAAGTTCGCGATAACGAAAGAACCAACGATAGAACGAAGAAACACGAGGTTTTGAAAATTCCGCGACATCTCGCGGAACATCTGCTTTGCTAAATTGGAGTTTCACATCGATTTCTCGAGGTCAGTCGAGCATTAGCCGTACTCGGTCTTTCGGTTGCTCTAGCAGCCAGCCGAGTCGTTGCCTTCGGTGCACCGAGTAAACTTAGTTAACTAATATTCCGAATCGAATGCCGCGGAATGCAATAAGAGAATGGTCGAGTTGCCAGACTACGTCGCTGGGAATTATCGCGTTCGATTATTGCGATTACTCCGTTGGTTAGCGAGGAGAATCGACGATTTAGCCGTGATATTTACCGGAGGAGAGAGAGAAAAAGCTCGTTTCGTTTCTAGAACAGACCCGCTGCGAATCCTTATCGGCGTTTGCCTCGTTAATTACGTCAAAGCGTTCGACGTCGGGAAACGGGATTCCGATGGCGCGGTTCGCAGAAACGCGCGCTTACACCGGCGAATTTCTCTTCGTTATCATAATATCGCGTAATTTAGCATCGGTGAGCGGTAGCACCTGCCGACTGGGTCGCTCGTCTTGCTTCTCTTCGTCGACCTGCAGTTTCACACCGACTTGTCGGGTTAACCGACCGACACCTTGCTACCCGTCTCTAATCCTTCATCTCCCTTCGACTTCGGTCTACTAGGTAAACATTCTCGGGCAAATCCACGGAAGCTGAACGGTACACGCGGAGAGAGGGAGAGAGAGATAGAGTGAAGGAGGGTCTGTCCGAGGAAGCCAGGCACAGGGAATCGGGCTCGATGGCTTTAGCTCTGTCTGGGAAAATTCCGGGGGTCAGCGAAACTCGCGCGGACGAAAGTGACGGACGATGACCCGCGATCGAGAACCGGTTTCTTCCTCGGTCTCTTGAACCGATCGATGCGGCCAACGGAGCCCCTCGCCTAGCAGACGTTTCGGGCCCGATTTCGGGAGAAAATTTCACATTTCCTTGCCTTAAATATCGGGGAACGCGTGGCGCGGTGGGTAAAGGGAGGCGACTGACCGGGCCAGAAACCAGAACGTGCAGGTCTCTCGATCGAGCCATGATTCCTGGCCCGACCACACGATCTCGTCCGTGGTCACGCGTGGGATCTACGCTAATGGATTGCCAGCCGATACGTCCCTCGTGATGCGAGCGAAGATAAGCGACAAGTATCGCGAAAATCCGAGTGCCTTCGACGGTTCGGCCGACCACCAAATTGCCGGCCCTTCATCGCCCTGATTTTCATCGAATTAACCGGTGTCGCTTTTCGCTTATGGCCCACACTGCGCGCCCCGTAGCTGCTTTCTTTAATTCCATCTCAATTTCGACTAATTACGCGTGTTTCCTCGCGGAAATTCCGAGCGGCCCGGCGAGAGGTGGGAACGTCGGCGTCGGGCGGGCGAGTACTGGAAAATCGAGAAAATCGGTTCCGGCTCGTTTTATAAATGCGGTTTCACCCGCAGAACTGAAATAATCTCTATAAACAGCACATTGTAATCCTCCGTTTAATTAGTTCGTTAATTATACAGTAGCAATCAAGCACTTAATCTGTTTTTGGGCGGGCGCGATTTCATTGGCCCGGATGGTCGGTCACGGTAATAGACGATTAATAATGAAATAATTTAATTAACCGGCCGACAGCTGGTCTCGTTTGCAAGCATGTCCCGCGGTAAAACGATTAATTCGTTTAACCAGCATCAGCCGGCGACTTTCCCCGCGATTTCCCAAGATCGCGCTCGGAGGAGGACCAGAGTGAGAGGCGTTCGGTCGGACGCTAACTCGCGAACCGACGCCTGGCATCGATCCACGCCAGCGAGGGAGAGACTCGATGCCTCCAGCCGGATTAAGAACACGCAGTTGTCCCTGAAAACTGTGATCGTCGAGCCGCGTGAAACGAACATTCCCGTTAGCCGGTTGAGCCGAGCGGTGAGGAGACCGAGGGGGAGAAGGGACCACGGGCCCGTGGTGCAGCGAGGGAAAATAATTCGGTGACCTCGATGGTGGAACGCGCGTAATCCTCGGTGTCACTAGAGGGGGTTGGAAAAAGAAAAGAGCAGGGAGAAACACGGCGGCGCCTTGTCGCGCTAGCCGGGGGTTGCAGGGGGTCGAAACGGTGGTCGAAGCGGGGCCGAAGCGGGCCAGGAGGAGGACTCGTATATACGGAACGTATAAAGGCGGGATTATAATAAGCCGGGCTACGTTACGAAATTGTTTCGTTCTCTATTAATAACGGCGACCTGCCGTCGTCGTCGTCGTTGGTACAGAGCTAGGGACACAGGGCGGCACCCCTTTCGCCACGCGACGATTATTATTGCCGCCATCAGGGGTACGTTTCACCCTTGCTCGCTGGGGCGGCGAGTTTGTTTTACTCGCGACTACGGAGCTTCGTTTCCCGTCATAATAGCTGACCGGTTTTCATCTTCTTAATGCCTCGCTGCCGGTGCGCACCGTCGACGAGGGCTCTCAAAGGAAATAAACCGTCTTTGATACTCGCGAAGGTACTGGTAATTGAATTTGCCGGATATCGAGAGACGTTCCCGGCTGCGTCCGCGTTCCTCCGCCGCTCCTCCTTAAAAATTCCTAATTCGCTAAATGACCAAACGAGCCTCGCGTTTCGAATTAACGAGATCCACGGTTCGGCTTCCTCGGTCGAGAGCACTGCCTCCCTCTCTCTCTCCTTTGAAGATCCGGCCGTTACGTGCTCTCACGGCGGAACGCGAGGTCAGACGTTAGGATAACGCGGGATATAACGAGATGGAAAGAAGTTTACCCAGGGAGGGTGAGAAAGGAGCGATCGGAGTGAGGCGGAGGGGGCCGGAACGGGGCCGGAAATCGGGAAAGACGCGGCCGGCCGTAGCGGCAATTTACTTTCCGCAATAGTCGCAGCGATGACGAGGCGCATCCATTGTTCGCACACGCTATTAGGCTGTGAATTCTGTCTCCGGTGCAAGCGTCATCCTTATCGAGGTGCAGAGGTTGAGGCCTGGTTTGCGCGAGGGACCGGAGGGAGGACGCATTACCGATGGCACAATGAGGGAAACGCGGCAGGCAAGTTGGTCTCCGATACGGATTGCGGTGGCATTGATAGTAACGAGCCATTAGGGGACGCGTTAAACGTATCTCTGGCGAATCCACTGTTCGCTCAGCTGGGAAACGCCAAGACGACGCTTCCGCGAAGAATGGATTTTCCTCGCTCGGATTTGTATACCCTCTCGCCTCGGCGAACTTCCTTCCCAGCGTTTTCGCCTCGCCTCCTCCCTTTACTCTCCCAGCGCCAATATTCCCGTCCCGACGATTTTACCTTTCGCGTTTTCACCTTTCCTTTTCCCTCTTTTCTTTTGCTTATCGCCGCTTGGCGACTTTTAATTGCCGGATGCGTTGGGAAAGCGATACGGCGAGTCGCGTGGAGACCCGGGACGAATCGCGCGATCGTTGTCCGTCAATCGCGATGATCCTCTCGATGGAATAAATAGAGGGGACGGAAATAGAAGGAGGTCGGTCCCACGAAGAAACTGGGGATTCTTGGACGGAACGGGAGCGGACGGAACGAGCGCGCGAGGTCGGTCATTGAAAACTGGCTTACGAATAGCGAGCGAGCAACAGGGTCAATCCCTGCTAGATTACTTTTCAAGTGTCTCAATAGGACTAGTTTAGTCGACTGCTTACGGCTTGTTACCGCGGTGAATGCGAGCCGCGCGACAAAACGACACCCGGGCACAAAGCCGCGAGCGACATAAAAGAGCGTTCAGGCCCATTCACCGGTGTTGCGCGTGTTACGTTTATTAAGTTGGTTAAGTAGACACGCACCGTCAGCGAGGTTACTTTTTAAGCCGGCGCCGTTGTTGCCCGCCGGCATACGCGTCGCTTCCGGCTGGTCGGAGCGGAATGGCATTTTTCACGCGACCGCCATGATGTTTCTGTTTCAGTGTAGTTACGGCTTCCGGCACGAGGGACAGCGGCAGAGTGCGTGCGCGCCAACACAGATAGACTAGATAGAGAGTGCGAGATATACAGCACGGATCGCCGCAGTGCAAATCGGTGCATCGTGAGACAGGTATTTACAAGCGTTTTCAAGTAGCCGCCGATCCGCGCGGACCGTTTCGCAAATTCTCGCGTTCGACCGCGGGCTCGCGGTTTCGCGGACAATAACCCGGAAACCGGTCGTCGTTTCGTCCTTCCGTCCTTCCGTCCTCCTCCGGCCGGCGAATTTTTCTCTGCCAGAGCCGGGACCGACGGACGGACGGACGCGGCGCGTCGGCCATGGCGTAGCGTTATCCTAGGGAATCACGAGGTAGTTCCGCGAGCTGCGTGCCGCGATCCGGAGATACGCGCGGCATAAAGCTCGCGTTATCTTAACGTTATTGCATATGACGGACGTGCTGCTGCCGCAACTCCGACCAGCTCTCCTCCAGTACCGTCCGAATGGATGCCACCGAGTTACGAGACGTCGCGACGCTGATAAACGCCGGTACACCGGCCTAATTGCAAGCGTACGATTACCGGCTGTCGAGCCTCTTAAAGGAGGCGTCCCTCGAACCGGTCGTTGTCGATATTTCCCGAGCAATGCTTCCGCCTCTATTTTCGCGAACACAGCGCAGCGAATACGACTTCCGGTTTCCGTGCGGCATTGGTTGAGAGGTCGACTGATAGCCGAAACGCGCGTTTACGCGCGCCGCGTAATGTACTACGACGCGCGCGTGTCGCCGTTGGCGATAATTAATAACGAAATAAAATGCAATTTGTAATATGACGGATCGAGGGAAAAATGACGCATTTCGCGCACGGGCCGACGGACGCGTGTAAAAAAAGTGCCGGGAGAAAGGTCATAAAACAATTTACTCGCGACGGAATATGAAATTCGCGTTACACCGAGGCAAACGATAGGAAAAGCAATTTAAAACGCGGAATTGCGGCCGAGAATATTTTTCAACGTTTGTCCGCCTAACGGGTTAATCTTCTCGAATTTCTAAGCAATAACGCATTCGTCGACGCGAAGAATTTTCGCTAATTATTCCAAACTCCGAGCGTGACTTCTTGGCGCTTTGTCGGAGGACCGGCCGCGACACAGAGAAGCGTCGACGCGGCTGACTCGCGGCTGCTTGGAAATTCGATTATCGCGAGCGATCGGTCAAACGGCGCATGGAAATTTTAATTATCGAAATCTACCGTTCGCCACTTGCGTTCGGATGGAATGGCTGGAAGCGGACGGAGCGGACGGAGCGGAGAATTTTTGCCGGTGGTACGAATCACTTGGCCGGCCGGAGCGATAATTATCGCGATAACGACGTTATCGGTTCTCTGGCGCTGGCCGGCGTTAATCCGTCGCGTTACAAAGCTGGCTAGGACGAAGCAGCGGCCTCGACATTGGCCAACCGACGACGAATCGCCGTGAGGCCAGGACACCGCGCAGATGGCCTAGCCCCGTTCCGGCATAATCTCGTTGATTTTGCAAGATAGCGAGTAGTCGCGCAGATTGGCCGGCAGAAGGACTCTATTGGATCAGCGGCACCCTTTGTCTCGCTGCACTTTCAAGTGTATCCGCGGGACAAAGTACCAACTGCTACTGTTTTTAAATAGTTTAGCCAGGAATTGGGTGGTCGCCGCTGACCAGGCAAAGTAGCTTTTGTTCCCGTTCCTCCACACCGTTGATTCACCGAGCTCTACTCTTTTCCCGCTGCCGACGCGAGACGCCTCGATGCATACTTTGATCTCCGCGCCACGCTTACACCGACCACACAACCATCGTTATTCCCTTTTTCGAGCCTCCCGATGCATCTTCTCCGCTCCCCCGCTCTGTGCGACACTGCCCGCGATATTTTTATCGAATTTTATCGAGTATCGGCTATGAAAAATCCGATACGATCTCGTCCCTCTGCAATCCTTCTGACGTAGAAACCTCGTTTAATCCTTTAAGACGATTTTCCAATTAATTCGCTGGTGCCACGAGAGGCGATCTCCTTGTATTATCGCCAGAAGAATTATTATTATCTATTATTATGGACGATATCGCGCGAGGCTCGCGGAACGGAAATGGGGATAAACACGAGGCTCACCGGTGAGCGCGTGGCTCGTAGCCGGGACTAAACGTAAATAACACCGGTTGGTTGGTAGTCAACATTCGTCGTGTCCTTCCGTCTCAGTTATCTGTTATTCTTCGACGCGTTAGGACGCGATGGCTGAACGCGTGACTGATTTTCCTGTTCAACCCGCCACAGCCCATCGGAATTTCCACGGAATTCCAACGAGAGTTTCATTAGTAATATCTATTTTACGTTCTTACAATTTTTTCACCCTCCTGGGTGATAAATCGCTCTATCAGCAGACCAATCGGTTACCTATTAGATTATCTTCGTTAGCCCGGCTCGAGGTTAATTTTCGTTAATTTAATCTCGGAATCACCCTGTCGTCGATACGGCACGCGCGCCGTTAGGTGTCGAATCGTAGGACAAGGGGTGAACAAACGCGGTAACGAGAAAAAAAGAAACGTTCATCGTTGTCGCTCCTTACGTACCGTTGGCGATGGCGGTAGCCACCGACCTGTCGGGTAAAAATGCGGCATTTCGCAGGATTAATTACTTTGTACGCCGGAAACGCAATTCTCCGGGACAGGTTGACGCGGTCTGCGGTTAACCGAGGCGCACCGCGTTATACAAATCCGTGAAACGGGCGTCGGGCCGGGTCGATGGCGATCGCATCGCGGTCTTTTCACGGACCGCGCGCGCCGCGGCGCTGGTCGCCGCTGACCGGCGATGTCGAACGAGCAGCTGACGGGAATCCTGGCGTCGCGTCGGTGGAAAGCTCGCTCGGTATTCGACGTGAGCGTCTTGAATGGTGAGAAACGGCATGTACCGCGAACACAGGGTCGCGCGTCGTGGCTGCAACTCGAGGTATGAAGGGGCCCTGCAGCGCGTGAGCAATGCGGATGCACCGCGGAGCCAGCGGCGAACACACAGTTGACAGAACCGCTTACGGAGGCGAGAGATCCTCCTTCTCTCTCTCTCTCTCCTCTTTATCCCGCTTTCTCGTTTCTCTCGGTCGCGGCCCGTTCCGCCCCGCGACGCCTCCCGGGGCCCGCGCTGTCTAGCGAGCTGCTCGCGTTAGAAATCGCCTCTGCGCGCCACCCTCGCGCCTGTTATTCCTGCTTCGCTTCATCGAGCCGTTAGAAACGCGGCCACGGCTCGTCGGATCCTCCGAAACGCGCGCGTCTCCCCGCCGATCGGCCATTTCGCCTCTCGCAGTCGCATAGCCGATCTCCGACGTTTTCGCGTCGCTCTCCGACAAGGACGGAGCGAAGGAAGGCGTCTCGAGCGAAGCTCGAAAAATCACCACGCCTGCGTACGTAAATACACGGATGTACGCATGCTTTTATAGCGAAGGTAAATTGATACCCACGATTGTTACTCGCGCGATATATGGGTTTATGGTTACCACGAAGCCGTATATATTCGGGCCGGTTACAAGGGACATTAAAACGGTGGATCGATTAAACGCGGCCAATTAAAACTTAATGGCGGCGAATTAAGCTCCATAAAAGCCGAAGGGCGAGATTTTTTACCGGCCTCGTCTTTCTTCCTTTTTGCTCGGTCTACCGATCCTCCTCTCTTAGAATAAATGTTCCCCACCGCGTGCCGCTTCCTCCCTTTTTTCTCCCGTTTTTCCCCACCCCCGTCCCCGTTTGCCCGTGGTAATGGAAACGATCGCGGATAGGAATACACCGCGGAACTTACACCGGCGAATATTTCCAATTTTTCCCGGCGCGCGGTTCCGGCATCGGCCGCGTAAGATGGCGAACGGTATAAGCCGTAGGACGGTATATTACGCGGATCGGCCCGTTTGAAAAGTTAAACGCGACCAATTGGAATCCGATGGAACTCAATTAAACCCGATTAAACCGGATAGAAACCGAAGAATAGGATTTTTTTTGTCACAGCCCCTCGCCGTTCGTTCTCACCCTCCGGTCCTCTCTCTTTGGTCCCTGCCTTCATTACCCGCCCCGATTGCCCGTGCGCGTATGCAAATAAAGATCCACGCCTATTGTTGACGCGCGACTAATTCGGGATACCCTGATCTAGCGGTAACGAACCGGACCGAAGTAGCAAATTCGATCGGCGCCGGTCCACTCCTTTGAATAACCTTTCGGCCGTAATTTCGACACGGGGTGGTTTCGAAAGGGAGAGCAAGGTCGATTACCGGGCGCAAAGGCGGTGAAAAGTCCGCGCTCACGACACCGCCGGCTAGTCGAGACACCGGCAAAGTTTACACGCGCAATCGGGTAGGTAAACGTTTTTCAATTTTCCTTCGTTCGGCTCGGAGGATCTGCCGGTTCGACGCGTCCGCCGACGGTCAGCCGACGTCGCCGACCACGACGCTGCGGGCTGGCTAGCCGAATTAAAATCTCAAATTTTTTTCGCGATGCCGCTTCTTTGTCCCGTCCCATCCAATAATCGCAACTTTGGTTGCTCTTTCGCCGCACGTGTGTGTACACACGTCTCGGTATTGTATCGCACACGTAGCCGGGGGTATACAGAGAGAGTGAGAGAGAGGAGAGCGAGATGACTTTGGGGAAGAGGAGATACGGCGCATACGTAGAGAGGCCACACGGCACAGTAACAGCCCCGAAGCATAGTCTCAACTCGACTCGAGCGGCTGAATCGATCCGCGAGCCTTCCCCTGCACGCTCTCTCCCTGCGGCCCTAGAACCACCAGCCACCCTCCGCCCTCTCCCTCTCTCTTTTCGCCCGCCGCCTCTGCCTTCTCCGCAGCCCTCCTTCCTTCTTCTGCCCCGTTGCTGCTGCTGCTGCTCCTACGCGCCTCTTCCACCCCCATCGGTCGACCTGGTCACGCGAACCTTTCCAAAATGCTTGGCCCTCTCCGGCTTTTCTCGCGTCGCCGCGTCTTCGTCGCGTCTTCGCCGCGTCTACGCCGCGTTTCCGCCAATTTTCGGTCACGCGTTCCAATCTACCGGCTGTACGCGGCGTCGCGGCACGCGGGGATTGGACGCTGGCTAAATAAATGTTACGTAGCAACGTCCACCGAAATATCGACCTTCTCGCGTGGCCGGTATTTGTAAAATAAACGGCACCGAGCTGTCGCGGCGACGCAACCGTTTTCGCCAGAGGTTTTCCAACGTCTTACTTAACCGATTCAACTATCGCGAATATCGCCTCGATCCAATCCTCTCGTTCTCGCCGTACTTTCTTCCGTCAGCGACCACCTGAGCCGCGACGCGGACCCTTCGTTCCTGTCTTTTCAGATCTACGAGGACCCCCGATGGGATTTTTTCTCCATCACCAGACATATGCCCGGCGAAACGACGGCGCGGCACGCGAGTAGCCGAATTTCCTCGAGCGACCGGTCCGCGATAAATATCCCGAGCTAACGCGTAAATCAAGGAAGAGGGAGGAGATCGACGTCGAGGCAGAAATCAATCAAACGATATCCGAGGCCGCGGGAAAAGGGTGTATCTTAGTCTCCGGACGCGGCGGCGTGCAATCGCGTACAAGGCACGCACTGAATCTCCGGCTGGAAATATGACCGATTCAATTACGCGCGTGTCTCGGAGAGAGAAACCTCCTACCGATGTTATCCCTCTCTGCGTCGGTGATTTGTGTCCCCGTTCATCTTTGCGGGTGTCTGAGGCCGCGTGTACGCCCGGCGTGTCCGTGTGAATGCACGCAGACGCGGATGCACGCGCGGGGGAACCGCACATGCCCGCACAGATACGGGGTGGCTAATGGAGAAATTCAGCCCGCAACGGAAACCGTTATACCTTCCACCCCTCTCTCTCTCTCTCTCTCCCTCTCTTTCCCCGTCTGTCTCTCGTTCTCCCTGTCTCGCTACACCCTATCCTGCCCGCGTCTTTGCTCCTCGATCTCCGACAGTAGTCCTCGTCTTCTCTATTTAGAGTTTATTTGATGCGGATCGAGTCTCGAGTGGAAGTGGCGCGAGGGGGTTTGGTGAAACCGACCCAGGGTCAATTTGAAACTTTCTCGGTCCGCTCGAGGGGAAATCTTGGAAAGGAAGCCGTATCGAGGAGCACCGCCCCTCCCTCGGACCCCCTCCGATCCCCCTCCGCTCTTCGCTTCTCATGCAAAGCGTCTTACGTATCGCTTAGTTCGTTAACGCCACCGGAGACGTCGCGTTAAAAGTTTATTAACCTCGGTCGCTTCAGGATTAATCCTTTCTTCCTGCGCGATTGTACGACCCTCGCGACCTCGAAAATTCCCGATCCATTCTTCTCCGCGATCGAGAACGCGAAGATCGGCGGTGGTCGGCGCTAGGGGCCGAGTTACCCTCGCGGTCGCTGGACCGGACGAGGAGCGGAGAGAGGGACAGGAAGAGTCGGGGAAATTCGAGGACGTTGTTTAGGCGAGCTGGAATTATAGGATTTTCGAGTATATACGGACGCGAACGTATCGATGGGATTTTTTAGTTGATTCTTCGTCCGCAAACAATCGAAATCCTCGATCGAGACTGGTGGCGTATTTTCATCTCTGCTAGGAAATATTCAAATATTTGCTCGTTGTAATAACGGTAAATCCCGCGCTTTATGCACCGATAGTAACTACCTAACGCGGAAAAAGAGATTTTTTTCGCGCGACTCTTGATCGCGGGAAAAGTGGATTAAGCGTGTAACACGAAGGAAAGAAATTTTAATCGGTTCCCGGCTGGTTTTCCCAGTCTCGATTTCATTTTATGCAGATCACCTCGCGGCAGGAAGTCGCGGAAGCGGCGAGCAAGTCTAAGGTTAATTTGAAACTTTTCCCAGCCGCTCCGAGCTGCTGTCCAAAAGAGAATACCGTACGAGCTATATAGATTCTTCAAACAGTTCCTGCCGCGCAGGAATTTTTCTTCACCCTCGTATATCCGTTTAATCGAATCGTTAAACTTTGAGATATTTGCCAAAGTTACGGAACGCGTAACCCACACGCTCAACAACTACCAGCTCGCTTCATTAAACCGCGTATCACCGTGTTTTCCCAGATCCTCTCTCTCTCTCTCTCTCTCTCCGAGAGCCTTTATCCATTTTTGTCCCCGTTTTTCGATTTCTTCTTTCCCCCACCGCCGAATACTTCAATTTCCGCAAATGGTCGAGGTTCCATGGAAAAGGAGGGAGTTAGGCGGAGAAAGACGAGAATCGGCCGGTTCGAAAGCGGAAGCTGACCGGGTTGCCGGTACCCTCGGCGAAACGTTGGGCGGAATTATACAAATCGAAGGTTAATCCATTTTTTCGAGCGACAGGGCAGCGGGATTTTAGATTGGGCGCGCGGCTGGCGTCCGCTTCGCGGCTCCCGCGTAATATTTCACCGCCCCCGACGGTTAATGCTCGGTCCAACGAGCTTTCACGGGGCGTCACATTTTTCACAATGGGATAATAACAAGGTAGATCATCGGCAGGCTGATGAGCGCATCATCCCGGGGATCGAACGTTGGAGTGGAATTCGCGCGATCGGTTCGTCCATCCGGTTAGCTGTCTGTG
>NW_027469995.1:0-49494 GCF_051020765.1 Lasioglossum baleicum | reverse complement strand
ACAGCGGATTATGCTCTTGAATGTAGGGTATGCGATAAAGTGTATGACGTTATAGCAATTGGCTATGTTCATCAACGTACGGACTCTCTGTTTTAATATTCAAACCGTGAATGATGCCGTCTGCTGGCAAGACTCTCCAGCGGATGTACTCCAGGAATACCTGGTTTGACTCTCCGAATGACTGGGTAGGTGATGGTGTTGACTTAGCAGTGCATCTCACACAGACTCATACTCATTACCGGGTGCCGTTCTTTCTGAGAACATAACCCGCTATATCGTGGGTATAAGCTTGTGTTCAGAGAAACAAATCACTAGACATTTTAGCAGACGCACACTTTAATTTCATGCGTTAACAGGAAGATCTATTGTCAAACCGTACGAGAAGTTTACCACCTTCTTTGAGAGTCAAACAGCTATATCATTAGCTTACCCTATCCTGTGATTCCGAGAATCATACCAGATGTTGCGGAAGTAAATCCGATGTACAGTATTGGCATCATAAACCCTATTTCACCGTATAAATATTGAAGTCCAGAGTCAAACTGTTGTAGATCGTTACGTTTTGACATGTAGTCAAACATTATACCGAAGGGCTTACTTTTCGTGAAAATAACCCTCTGTATCGAGAGTATATCTTCGAGTTCGGAGATGCAAATTAGCAGAATTTTCAGCAGATGGATACCACAGTTTCATGTATGGATAGCAAAATACAGAGCCAAACAGTTAGAGACCGTTAGCAACTTTTTTGTGAGTCGTACAGCTTAGTGAATCACTTTACCTATCCTGCTATTCCGATAGCCAAGCGCGGCACTCCGAGAGTCAACAAAATGTACACTGTTGGCAATATACAGCCTAATTCTCGGTTTGAATATTAAATAAGAGCGTGTCACCATTTGAGATCGTTATCAGTTGGTATAAAGTCAAATATTTTACCAATTTCCATACCTTCCGCGATACTCATCAGCTTCATCGAGGGTACAACTTCGTGTTCATAGTAGCTAGGTAGTATGCATTTTTGTGATGTGCAAAATAATTTCATGTAAGAATTAGAAGATCGAGTTCAATCCGTTTGAAATCGTAACTGCCTTCCTCGGGAGTTGAACGGATAAGTCAATGGCTTCACCTATTATGAGATTGCGAGAGCCAAACCAGGTAATCCGGCAGTATATCCGCAGAACAGTACTGGCAATAGACACGTGAGCTCACAGTATGAATATTAAGGAACAGTATGAAACCGTTGTAGAATGTCACATACTGGTATAGAGTCAATATTTTACCGTGGGCCATAACTTCCGAGAAGCCTAACCCGCTATAGCGAGTGCCGTGTTGAGTGCTCATCGACTTAAATTAGTAGACACTTTACCAGACGGACAGCTTAATAACATGTATGTATTCGAAGATCGTGGGTCGAGACATTCGTCAACGTTACCATCTTCTTTGAGTGGCGAACGGAAATGTCAATAGCTACACTTACCCTGTGATTACGAGAGACAATCCAGGTATACCGTAAGTAAATCCACTTAACGGTTTTGGCATTAGGTACCATAATTCGCGGTATGGGTATTAATGTACACTGTCGAACCGCTGTAAAACGTTACCGACTGCTATGTAGTCCAACGATTTACCAATAACCTTGCTCGTCGAGCACCTAGCATGCTGTATCGTGAGTATAACATTGTGTTGAAGAGAAACAAATTAGTTTACATCTTACAGTGACGCACCTTCAATTCATGTATGAATTACTAGATCAAGTGTTAATGCGTTCCCGAACATTACCACCATCCCTGAATGTCGAACTGCTGAGTCAGTACCTTCACCTGTCCAGTGAATGCGAAAGTCAAACCAGGTATTACCGGAGAAACCGCGCTGAATAGTATTGGCAATAGACGTCCCAGGCAACAGTTTGACTATAAAAGTAGAGCGTCAAGCGGTTTTAGAACGTTACCAATATGTATAAAGTCACTCGTTTCAGAGAATGCGTTACCTACGGAAAACCTAACCTTGTGTATCGGCAGTCATGCGTACTGCCCACGGAAACTATTCACTAGACATTACAGCAGAGGCACAACTTATTTTCATATATGAATTAGAATACCGAGTGCCAATCCGCTTGAGATCGTTCCCAACATCTTTTGGTGGTCTAACAGCTATGACAATAGCTTCACCTATCCTGTGATTCCGATAGTCAAATCGTGTATTCCGGGAAACAATCCGCTGAATAGTATTCGCATTAGGCACGATAATTCGCGGTATAAATATTGACGTACATAGTCAAACCGTTTTAGAATTTCACATATTGGTATAGTGTCAAAACTTACCTTCCTAGAAGCTAACCCGCTGTATCGAGAGTATAAATTCGTGTCCAGAGAAGAAAATTAGTATACATTTTAATGACGGGTACCCTATTGTCATGTATAAATTAGAAGATCGAGTGTCAAACTGTTCGCAAATGTTACCTCCATCTTTGAGTATCGAACGGCTAAGTAAATATATCTTCACCTATCCTGTTATTCCCAAAGTCAAACCGGGTTTTCCAGGAATAAATCCGCTTAATAGTTCTGGCAATAGACACCTCAATTCGCGGTTTGATCACTAAGGTAGAGTAATAAACCCTCTGAGAACATTACCAATTGTTATAGCGTCAATTTTTGTACCCAAGCACTGACCGTACGAGAAATTAACCCGCTGTATCGAGAGCATAAATGCGAGTTCAGAGGAACACGTTAGTCTACATTTCATTGACGGGCACCGTAATTTCACGTATGTGTCAGATGATCAAGTGTCCATCCGATCGAGAACGTTGCCGCCTTCTGTGTTATTCGAAAGAATAAGTCAATAACTTCACCAATCCTTTCATTCCGCGGATCATACCAGGTATCCCAAGTGTAATTTCACTTAATAGTATTGATAATAGTCACCTCAATTCACGGTTTGAATAATAAAGATGGGAATCAAACCGTTGCGGAAAATTTCCAATTCCTATTAATATCATTCTTTCCACCAAATACCCTTCCTTCTGAGAACCTAACACGTTGTAGTGTGCGTCTCGCTTACTGTTCACGGAAACAAGTTAGTAGACATTTTAGCGGACGGACTCCACATTTTAGTGTATAAATATCAACATCGGAGACAAATCGTTCGAGAACATTACCACCTTTCTGGAGCGTCGAACAGCTAAGTTAATACATCCACACGTCCTGTGACTCCGAAAGTCAAACTAGATATTTCGGGGTAAATGCGCTTTACAGAATTGACAAAGGAGACATTAATTCCCCGGTATAAATAAGAAAGTTCAGATACAAACAGTGGAAGAAGTACAAAAATTCACAAAATGTCATTCTTTCTACCAAATACCTTACCTTCCGTGAACCTCACACGCTGTAGCGTGTGTCTTGCTTAATGTCCACGGAAACAAATTAGTAGATATTATGGCAGAAGCGCACCGTAATTTCAAACATGCATTAGAGGATAGGGTGTCAAACTCTTCGAGATCATTTCCACCTTCTTTAAAAGTCGAAGGTCTGAATCAATAGCTTCAAATTTTGATGTGATTCCGAGAGTCAAGTCTGGCATTCCAGGGGAAAATCCGCAGAACAGAGGGAAACCATTGTAGAGCGATACCTATTGCTACGGAGCCCACCTTTTTACCGACGGCCTTTCATTCAGAGAGCATCATCCGCTGCATCGAGAGTAAAACTTTGTGATCAGTGGATCAAATTAGTTGACATTTTGTGACGGGAGCTTAACTCCATTATGAATAGGATGATCAATGGTCAAACCGTTCGAGAAAGTTGCCACCTACTTTGAGATTCAAACAGCTATGCCAATAGCTTCATACATTGCAGTGGTGCAGAAAATCAAACGAGATATTCCGGGAGTAAATGCGATGTACAGTATTGGCAATACATTACTTAATTCGCGGGTTGGCTATTAAAATGGAGCGTAACACCGCATAAGGACGATACAATTGCTATGAAGTCGAACATGTTTCCGAATGCATTAGCGACCGAGAAGCTAACCCGCCGTATCGAGGGTATATCTTCGAGTACAAAGGCAGAAATCAGTACTCATTTCAGTGATAGGCACGTTAATTTCATGTATGAATTACAGAACCGAGTGTCAAACCGTTCGGTAACGTAGCCACCTGCTGTGAGAGACGAACGGTTAAATCAATAGCTATAACAACCCTGTGATTACTGTAGTCAAATCATGCAATCCGTGAGTGAATCCGCTGAACAGTATTGGCAATGGACACCTTAGATCACGGTATGAATACTAAAGTAGAAGGTCATTCTATCGGAGAACATTACAAATTGGTATAGAGTCATTCTTTTTAACGAACGCATCACCTTCCTAGAACATAATCCGCTGGAGCGAGTGTCATGCTTAGTGATCACGGAAACTAGTTAGTATATATTATAGCATAGCCACACCATATTTTCATAAATGAATAAGAATATTGGGTGTCAATTCATTAGAGATCATTCCCACTTTCTTTGGGAGTCGTACGGCTATGTCAATAGATTCATCTCTCCTGTGATTCGGATAGTCAAATCGGATATTCCAGGAGTCATTCCGCTGTACAGTATTGGCAATAGTCACCTTAATTCACGGTACGTATATTAAAGCAGGAGGGCAATTCGTCGAAGAACATTACCAATTGGTATAGAGTCAAATTATTTACCGAATGCATTACCTTCCTTGAACCTAACACGTTGTAGTCAGTGTCATGCTCACTGCTCACAGAAACTAATTAGTAGACATTATGGCAGATGTACACCTTATATTCATATATGAATTAAGATCGATTGTAATACCGTTCGAGATCACACCCGTCTTCCTTGGGAGCCTAAGGGATAAGTCAATAGCATCGCCTATCCTATGATACCGAGAGCAAAACAAGGTACAGCAGCAGTAAATGCCCTGTACAGAAGTGGCAATGGACACATTAATTCACGGAATGAATATTAAAGTAGAGAGTCAAACCGCTGTATAACGTTACCTGTTCCTACAGATTTATCTTCTTACAGATGGCCTTACCTTCCGAGAAGTCAATCCACAATATCGAGAGTATAACTTCGTTTTCAAAGACGTAAATTAGTAAACATTTAAGTAACCGGCACCTCAATTTCATGTTTTATGTTGAAGATCGAGCGCCGAACCGTTCGCGTACGTTACCACCATGCTTGAGAGACGAAAGGCTATCTCAATAACTTCACCGATCACGCGAGTCCGAGAGTCAAACCAGGTATTTCGGGATAAAATCCGCTTAACACGTTGAGTGCGGCGCCGGTCCCTAGGGACTGACTGTGAAATTCTCGTTTGATCGACATCGATGCATGAGACCGGCATTGTCAAGGGTTAAATTATAAATGACAATAAAAAATTTAAGTTAAAATTTAATGAAGTTTATTAAAACATTGTAAACAAAAATGCGGCTGGGATTTGCACATATTACAGTAGGTAACAAATTTTTGTGTTTTTCTTCGCTATGTCGCGCCCGTGCATTTTTGCATTCGTGCTAAAACATTCAGCACAGTATTTTCGCACTTTATGAGCCTGTCCTTCTTTTTCCTGAAGTTTGTGAATACGTCTACTAGTACCAGCCTCAACAGGAATTTGATCGTGTGAATGTTGGACGAGAGCAGCTACCAATTATTTACGGAACATTGTAATTGATATCTTAGTCCCCGTTACACTTTGATACATATGTATCGCATTCACAACAGCAGTATTCAAAACAAGATCGAAGAATAATTTTCTGTACCACTTCAATGTCCTAAGTGGACTGCTGTAGGACCTCATCTGATCAGGTAGATCAATCGGTGTCTTTCCTTTATTGTAATCAATAATAATTTTTGGTTTACAGGAAACCCCTGTTCTAGTTGTTACGTTTTCCAGTTTTATAGAATGTTTGGTCGAAAGAACTAAAACGTCCCTCTTGTCCTTACACTTCATGACGGCCATTCGGTTCCTGTTTTCTTTTGCAATAACGTCTCCCCGTCTCAGTTTGGCTGTCACAACTGCCTTTGGATTTTCTTTTCCATTTGGCCGAAGGGTACCAATGAAATGCATATTCTTTGATATTAATTTGTTTGCTAAATCTACACTCGTATAATAATTGTCTGTACATAAAGTATAGCCTTTCTCTAACAAATCTTCACACAAATTCAGAACAACATTCGTGGGTGTTATATTTTCTTTGTCCAATGTTTTTCCATTGTAGTCGCGATAACTGTAGGTATAATTCTTACTGCAGCATAATTTAAATATTTTGATCTCATACCTGTGCTTCCTTTGCTTCATGTACTGTCTAAATACGATCCGTCTACGGAATGGTATTATCGACCCGTCGATGCATATCATTTCGGTGGGATCATAATATTTTTTAAAATTTGCGTTCCGTTCGTTTAGAACAAATTCAACCTTTGACAGACGGCTGGAAGCATCAATTCTTGTGTTGTCAGCAAAATGCAACATTCTCATGGGAATTTGAAAGCGGTCTCTATACATTATTTTTTGTGGAAATGTGTGACCAAACGTTGGATCCTGGGACCAATATAGATTCAAAAATGGGAGTTTTACTAATTCCATCCACAAAATCAGTCCAGAAAACAGCATTATTTCATTTTTATCTGTTGGCACCCATTTATTGCAATGATCGGAGTCCACTCTGCTTTGTGCGGCATAAATATTTGTTTGTTCTGCTACATGTTCAAACATGGCCTCCGTCACATAAAGCCCATAAAAATCTTCTACCTTTTTACAATGTCACACTTGTTCATTACAAAGTTTGGTACCATGGTGACTTGTGAAAGATATAATATTTGGTTGGTTGCCTCGCGGTTCAAACCACTCGTTTGGATCATAAGTTCCGATATCCCTTAGTGAACTATCGGATTCACAGTCACTACCTGAAGAAGGCAATGATACTGCACGCCTACGTTTGGGTGGTACTAATATCTCACTCGATGAGTCACTATCGCTTTGTTCTCTCAACATTTTCAGTTGATAGGTAACAAAACTTTTTCAAAAAATATAAAACTGAATTCTCTCTGCTGCACTGAACCTTTATACTCCAGTGGCTTTTTTCCAACTGATCGTCCCTTGATGTTCGATCTTTGGCCATTCTGGCATTTCCCGCCCCATTATCTTATGTTTATAAATTGTATACATGGACATTGAGTGCCCCATTCTCACAGCCATAGCCTCAAATCAAGCAGTGAAATAAAGTAATCTTATGATTATACATTTCGGTCCAGTGAAGTGATGACCCTCCGCGTCACACAGCGTAGTAAGGCGGCAGCGCTCGGCATCAAATGCTCATGCGCTCAGGCGACACCGAGCCGAGGGCTGCCGGCTGAGCGGAAAGTGTCGAGCAATCGGCGCCGGACTCAACGTGTTAACAGTATTGGTAGTAGACACCTTCATTCACAGTTTGAATATGAAAATAGAGCGACAAACCGTTTGAGAATATTATCAATTCGTATAGAGTCATTCCATTTTTGAATACCTTTCCTTCTGAGACCCAATCATGCTGTAGCGAGTGTCCTTCTCAATGATATCGGAAACAAATTAGTAGGCATTTTCGCGGACGGACACCACTGGTTTGTGTATAAACATCACCATCGGAAGTCAGATCGTTCGAGAACGTTACCGCCTACATTGAATGCCGCACATGTTCGTCAATAGTTTCACATACCATGCGATACCGAGAGGCAAGCAGGTACTTCGTGAGTGAATCCGCTGAACAGTGTTGACAACAGAGACCTTAGTTCACGATTTGAATACTAAAGTACACCGTCACACCCTTTGAGACCGCTACTAATTCCAATAAAGATAAACGATTTACCGAAGACCTTACCTTCCGCGAACCTCACCCGCTTCGTCGAGAATTTAACTTCGTTTTCAGAGAAAGAAATTGGTATTCATTTTAGTTCGCTGTACACTATTGGTAAAGGACACCTTAATCCACGGTTTGAATATTGAAGTACAGAGTCTGACTCTTCTACAACGTTACCTACTAGTATTATGTCTAGAGTTTTACCGATGACCTTACCGTGCGAGAACATAACCAGCTGCATCGAGAGTATAACTTCTTGTTCAGAGTAACACATTAACAGACATTTTAGTGACGAGTTCCTTAATTGCAAGCATGAATTAGATGCTCGAGTGTCAAAGCATTCCAGAACGTAACCACCTACATTGAGAGTGGCACAGCTATGGCAGTATCTTCCCCTGTATTCCGGGAGTATATCAGCTGAATTATATTTGCAATTGATACGATAATTCAGGGATTGAACATTAAGGTACATAGACAAACTGGCGGAGAAAATTACGAATTAGAATTGAGTCACTCTTTTTACAGAAGGCCTTACGATCCGAGAACATAACCCGCTGTATCGAGAGTGTAACAGCGTGATTAGAGACACACATTAGTATACATTGTAGTGCAAGCACCTTAATTTCGTGTATCAGTTAAATGTTCGAAAGTCAAACAGTTCGAGAGCGTTACCACAGACTTTGAGATTCGAACGGCTAAACCAATAGCTACACCCGTACTGCGTTTCCAGGGGGGAAAGAAGGTAATCCGCGAGTAAATCTACTGAACGGGATTGGAACTAGACACACTAATTCACGGTATAAATATTCAACTGCAGAGACATCCCGTTGTAGATCGTTAGCAATGTGTTTATAGTCATTCTTCTTACCGGAGGCCTTATCTTCCGAGAACCTATCCCGCTGCAGCGAGTGTCTAGCGTAATGTTCACGGAAACAAATTAGTAGGCTGGTTAGCAGGCGGGCACCACATTTTCATGTTTGAAAAGAATAATCAGGAATCTAACCTTTCGAGAAAGGTAACACCTTCTTTGGGAGTCGAAATTCTAAGAGAATAGCTTCCTCTATCCTGCGATTCCGAGAGCCAACCAGGTATTGCAGGTGTAAATCCGCTGAATAATGTTGGCAATAGACACCTTGATTTACGGTTTGAATATTAACTGAGAGCGTAAGACCGGTTGAGAACGTTACAAATTGGTATAAAGGCAATCTTTTTACTGAATACCATACAGTCTGTGAAAATGTCCCACGGTATCGAGTGCAACTTCATCTTCAGAGATGCAAATTAGTACACATTTTAGTGACGGGCACATTAACGTCATAGATGAATTAAAACATCGAGGGACAACCCATTCGAAATCGTTACCAGCCTCTTTGTGAGTCGAAAGGCGGATTCAAAAGCTTCACCTACCTAGTGATTTGGAGAGTCAAACCAGTACAAAGAACAGTAATCTAATGTTCATATCGGGAATTAGTAAGTCCATTGCCAATACCGTTCAGCGGATTCACTCCACGTATACCTGGCTTAGCACTAGGAATCTCAGCACGGGTGTCGCTGTTGACTTCGCCGTTCCATTATAAGAGAAGTTGATGGGTCCGTTCTCGAACGATTTGGATCCCGATTATTCTATCCATAACTAAAAATAATATTTTCGTCTCATAAGATGTCTACTAATTTGTTTCGGTTATCACTGAGACAGGCAATCGCTTCAGCAGAATGGGTTCTCGGACTGTAACGCCATCGGTGAAAAGTTTGACACTATGGAAACTCGTAACGTTCTACAGCAGTTTGACTCTGGAATTTAATATTTATACCGTGGTACATGGTGTGTGATGCCAATTATGTACAGCGGATTTAATTCCAGAATACCTGGTTTGACTCACGGAATCACATCGTAGGTGAAGCTGTTGGCCTAGCGGTTCGAATCTAAAAGAAGGTGCTAACGTTCTCGAACGACTTGACCCTCTATATTCTAATTCGTACATGAAATTATGATGCCCATTACTAAAATGTATACAAATATCTTTCCTTCAGCACGTAGTTATACTCTCGATACAGCTGGCTAGGCTTCTCAGAAATTAAGGCTGTCGGTAAAGGCTTGCCTTTATATATATAGTTTAGGTTATACGTGATTTGACTCTGCTCGTTAATATTTATACCGTGAACTAAGGTGCGTCTTGCCAATACCCTTCAGTGTATTTACTCCCGGCATACCTGGTTTGAGTCTCGGAGTCATAGGATGCGAGAAGCTATTGACTTAACTGTACGGATTTCAATGAAAAGTGGTAACGTTATCGAACGGTTCGACCCTCGATGTTCTAATTCATACGTGAAAATAATGTGCCCATCACTTAAATATATACTAGTGTGTTACGCTGAACACAATATTATACTATCCATTTGGCGGGTTGGATTCTGGGAGGTTGAGGGCATCGGTAAAAAGTTTGACTTTATACCAATTCGTAAAGTTCATAAACGGTTTCACGCTCTACATTAATATTCAAACCGTGAAATATGGTGCATATTGCCAATAAACTTCAGCGGATTTACTCTAGGAATATGTGGTTTGACTCCCTTAATCTCAGAATGCGTGTAGCAACTGACTTAGCCGCACGACTGCAAAAGAAGGTGGTCACGATCCCGAACCGCTTGACCCGCGACCATGGATTTCATACATGAAATTAAGATGAGCGTCGCTGAAATGCATACTAATTAGCTTCTCTGAACACGGAGTTATACACGCCCTACGGCGGATCAGCTTCTCGGATGGTAAGGCCTTCGGTAGAGAGTTTGACTCAATAACAATTCGTACCGTTCTGGAACGGTTTGCCTCCCGCACATCTCATTCATGCGTGAAGTTAAGGTACCCCAGAATAAAATTCATGCTACTTTGTTCCCGTTTACACTAAGGAACACACTCGCCGTTGCAGATTAGGTTCTCGGAGGATATGGTACTTGGTAAAACATTTTACTTTGTACCAATTGGTAACGTTCTCAAGTGGTTTCACGTTCTACTTTAATATTTCAACCGGAAATTAATGTATCCATGACCAGTAGTGATCTGCGGATTTACTACAGGAATGACTGGATTAGCTATAGAAATCGCAGGATGTGTGAAGCAATTGACTTCGACGCTCGAATCTGAAAGGGGGTGATAGTGCTTCCCAACGGTTTGACCACCGATCTTGAAATTCGTACATGAACTTATGGTGACATTCTAGAATGTATACTTGTTCGTACCAATGAACACAGTGTTATACTCTCGAAACAGTTGGTCAGTTTTTCGGAGGGTTAGGCATTCTGTAAAGCGTTTGACTTTATAGCAATTGTATCGTTCGCACAAAGGATCACGCTGTATTTTAATACTCAATCCGCGGAATTAAGGTAACCATAGACAGTACTGTGGAGAGAATTTACTCCCGGAATATCTCGATCGACTTTCTGAGTCTCAGGATGTATGAAGCTACTGGCTTATCCGTTTGAATCTCAAAGAAGGAGGTAAAATTCTCGGATGGTTTGACCCCTGATCTTCTCATTTATAATGAAATTAATGTCCCCGTTACTACAGTGTGTGCAGTTTGATCCTCTGCGGTAAAACGTTTGACTGTATAAAAACTGGTAACGTTCGCAAACGGTTTGACGCCCTATTTTAATTGTCAGGTTGTGAATTATATTTGCCTATTGCCAATACTGTTCAGCGGACGTACCCCCGGAATACCAGGTTTGACTATCGGAATCGCAGGACAGGTGAAGCTATTCACTTACGAGTTCGTCTCACACTGACGGTGTGAGCGTCGATCTCCTAATTCGTGCATGGAGTTACGGTGCCCATGACTGAAATGAATACCAACTTCATTCTCTCAACACGTAGTTATACTTTCGACACGGCGAGTTTGCTCCTCTAAGGGTAACGCCATCGGCAAGGTGTTTGACATTATACAATTTGGCAATGCTCTCAAATGTTTGACGCTTTACATTTCAATTCAAACCGTGAAGTAATGTGTCGATTGCCAATACTGTTCAGCGGATTTACGCCCGGAATACCTGCTTATACTCATGCTATCACAGATTAGATGAAGATATATCGAGGTCATGTTGTTGTACACAGCAGCTCGAAGCGGCGTTACAGTATGGTTTCATTCAATTCCTTATCGTCGATTTTGTACCATATGCATTCTGTCATAGTTTTCTATTTATTTATAGATACTGCAATCTACTCTTGTTATATTTTCGTTCTGGTTCGCAATTCTCAATTTTTATGTAAAAAATTGTATTTGTTTTGAAATTAGTTGAGTGTACGTTTATGACATTATTTTGTTAAAAATATTGTTATTTTATATGATTGTCAGTATAAGTATCTACGCTGTCGGAGCGACACGGCTAGTGTGATCTTGTATTTGCGTTCGTTAGATCGAAGCGAAACTAGGGTATGATATACGTTAACTTCTTTAACCTTGATATTGAACCGTATGCACCTTTCGCAGTTTTCTATTTATTTCTAGATACCGCAATTGACACGTATGTTATTTCCGATTTTCTCCCAAATATCCAATTGTGAATATCAAAAATTGTGTTTCTCAGTAAATGTGTCTTGGGAATTATGTGAGTTACGTTTATGACAATATTTTGCTAACCTTATTGCTGTTTTATATGATTGCCTCTATGTATACATACGCATCCGGTGCGGCTAGACAAAAGTGGACCTGCCTTTGTGTCCGGCAGTTCGGAGCGACAATACTGGCTGGTCTTCGTTAATTTCTTTAATCATGTTAGAGTAACGTATGCATTTTGTTCGCTTTTCTGTTTGATTCTGCATATCGTTATTTACTGTTCTGATATTCTCGATTTCTTCCAAAATTCCAATTGATAATTTCAAAAATTGTATTTCTTAGTAAAATTCTATCTGGAAATAGTTGAGTGTACGTTTATGCCAATATTTTGTTATACATATTGTTATTTTATACGGATGACTGTATACGTACCTACGGTTTCTGCACGACTCGGCTGGAATTACGCTGTAGTTCCGTTCACATGGTCGGAGCGGCACTACTCGATGGTCTTCATTAATTTATTTAAGCCTGATGTTGTTCCGTATAAATTTATCCCCAGTGTTCCATTTACTTATGCATACAGTAATTTACTGTTGTGATATTTTCGATTTTTTTTCGTAATTTTCAATTTTAATTTTAAGAAATAGTATTTCCCAGTAATAGTGTCTTTGGGATTAATCGAGTATTCGTTTATGACATGATTTTTTTAAATTTATTGTCATTTTATAAGATGGCATCTATACGAACGAACGGTACCAGTGTAATACGACTGGCGATGTCTTGTAGTTGCGTACGGCAGTGCGAAGCAGCAGTACGGTGTGATCTTCGTTAAATTCTCTAACCTAGATATTGTACCGCATGCATTTTATCCAATCTGCATTTATTTATATGTACTGTCATTTACCGTTACGATATTTTCGATTTTCGCTGATATTTTCAATTTTTCGTTGAAAAAATTGAGTTTGATAGTAAAAGCATCATTGGAATTTGTTGTGTCTACATTTATGACATTATTATGTTGACCTTATTCGTATTTAATATGACTGTCTGTATACCTACCTACACTGCCGGAGAGACACTAATGGTGATGCCCTGCATTAGCGTACGACAGATCGAAGCGGCACTACTGGAGGGTCGTAGTAAATTTCGTTAAACTTAATTCTGTATGGTATGCATTTAATCCCCTGTAATCCATTTATTTAATCATACAGTAATTTACTGCTTTCATATCTTCGATTTTTTTTCAATATCGTCAATTTTCAATTATGAGAGTTGTATTCCGAAATAATATTGTCTTTTGAGTTAGTTGAGTTTATGATCATGGTAATATTATGTTAAACTTATTGTTATTTTATATGATTATCGGTGTACATACCGACGCTTCCAGTACGACACGACTGGAATGACCTCGTAGTTGTGTTTGGTAGATCGGAGCGATGGTACTGTATGATCGTCGTTAATTTCTATAACCTGGATATTATACTGCAAAGACTATTCTGCAGTCTTCCTTGTAGTTTAACTAACTGTAATTTACTGATGTGATATATTCAATGTTTCTCAATATTTTCAATTTTTAGTTTAAAGGATTCTGTTTCTTAATAACAGTGTCTTTGGCATTAGATGCGTGTACGTTTATGTCAATATGTTGCTGAACTTATTCTTTTTTTATGCAAAGGTCTATGTATATACCAACGCTGTTTGAGCGTCACGACTGTCGAGGTCTTGTAGTAGCGTACGGCAGAACGAAGCGGCACTGCTGGATGGACTACGATATGGTCTATGACCTTCATTTTGTAACGTATGCATTTTTCCCAGTTTCCCATTTATTTACACATACTGTAATTTAATGTCATAATATTTTCGATCATTTTCAAAATTCCAAATATTTAATTTCATGAGTTATATTTTTTGGAAAAAGTGTCATTGGAATTGGTTAAGTGTACGTTTATACCGATATTTTGTTGAATTTGTTGTTGTATAATGCTATTGTCTGTACACGATCATATGTTGCACTAACGACACGACTGGAGTGTTCTTCTGGTTGTGTACGGTAGATCTGAGAGACAATACTCTATGGTCATTGTTAATATGATTAAGCATAATAATGTCCCGTAAGAATTCTTTCTCAGTTTTCTATTTACATCTACATGCTCTAACTTATAGTTATGATATTTTCGATTTTTTTTTCATAATTTCCAGTCTTTAGTGACAAAAATTGCATTAATGTGGAAACCTGTGTATTGAATGAGTTGAGTGTAGGTTTATAATATTGTATTATTATACTTATAGTTATTGTATACGATTGTCGGTATACGCACTTACGATACCGATACTACACGGTAGGAGTTATTTTGTATTTGCGTTCAACAGATCCGAGCGGCACTACTAGAGGTTCCTCGTTAATTTCATAATCAGGACTTTGTGCCGTATGCATTTTATTCCAGCCATCCATTTATTAACACATACTGCAATCTACTTTTACGATATTTTCAATTTGTTTCATACCTTCCAGTCTATATGTTCAAAGACTGTATTCTTTAGGAAAATTGTCTATGGAGTTAGTTGAGTTTACATTTGTGACAATATTGATTTATGCTTCTTCTTATTTTATATGTATTCTCGAATACTCTGTGTTCGTACCTCGCTTACAGCGCGACAGGAGTGGAGTAGTCTTGCAGTTGCGGTCGGTATATCGGAGCGACACTACTCTACGAGTTTCGTTAATTTCTCTAACCTAGATATTGTACCGCATGCATTTTATCCAGTCTGCATTTATTTATATATACTGTCATTTACCGTTACGATATTTTCGATTTTCGCTGATATTTTCAATTTTTCGTTGAAAAAATTGAGTTTGATAGTAAAAGCATCATTGGAATTTGTTGTGTCTACATTTATGACATTATTATGTTGACCTTATTCGTATTTAATATGACTGTCTGTATACCTACCTACACTGCCGGAGAGACACTAATGGTGATGCCCTGCATTAGCGTACGACAGATCGAAGCGGCACTACTGGAGGGTCGTAGTAAATTTCGTTAAACTTAATTCTGTATGGTATGCATTTAATCCCCTGTAATCCATTTATTTAATCATACAGTAATTTACTGCTTTCATATCTTCGATTTTTTTTCAATATCGTCAATTTTCAATTATGAGAGTTGTATTCCGAAATAATATTGTCTTTTGAGTTAGTTGAGTTTATGATCATGGTAATATTATGTTAAACTTATTGTTATTTTATATGATTATCGGTGTACATACCGACGCTTCCAGTACGACACGACTGGAATGACCTCGTAGTTGTGTTTGGTAGATCGGAGCGATGGTACTGTATGATCGTCGTTAATTTCTATAACCTGGATATTATACTGCAAAGACTATTCTGCAGTCTTCCTTGTAGTTTAACTAACTGTAATTTACTGATGTGATATATTCAATGTTTCTCAATATTTTCAATTTTTAGTTTAAAGGATTCTGTTTCTTAATAACAGTGTCTTTGGCATTAGATGCGTGTACGTTTATGTCAATATGTTGCTGAACTTATTCTTTTTTTATGCAAAGGTCTATGTATATACCAACGCTGTTTGAGCGTCACGACTGTCGAGGTCTTGTAGTAGCGTACGGCAGAACGAAGCGGCACTGCTGGATGGACTACGATATGGTCTATGACCTTCATTTTGTAACGTATGCATTTTTCCCAGTTTCCCATTTATTTACACATACTGTAATTTAATGTCATAATATTTTCGATCATTTTCAAAATTCCAAATATTTAATTTCATGAGTTATATTTTTTGGAAAAAGTGTCATTGGAATTGGTTAAGTGTACGTTTATACCGATATTTTGTTGAATTTGTTGTTGTATAATGCTATTGTCTGTACACGATCATATGTTGCACTAACGACACGACTGGAGTGTTCTTCTAGTTGTGTACGGTAGATCTGAGAGACAATACTCTATGGTCATTGTTAATATGATTAAGCATAATAATGTCCCGTAAGAATTCTTTCTCAGATTTCTATTTACATCTACATGCTCTAACTTATAGTTATGATATTTTCGATTTTTTTTTCATAATTTCCAGTCTTTAGTGACAAAAATTGCATTAATGTGGAAACCTGTGTATTGAATGAGTTGAGTGTAGGTTTATAATATTGTATTATTATACTTATAGTTATTGTATACGATTGTCGGTATACGCACTTACGATACCGATACTACACGGTAGGAGTTATTTTGTATTTGCGTTCAACAGATCCGAGCGGCACTACTAGAGGTTCCTCGTTAATTTCATAATCAGGACTTTGTGCCGTATGCATTTTATTCCAGCCATCCATTTATTAACACATACTGCAATCTACTTTTACGATATTTTCAATTTGTTTCATACCTTCCAGTCTATATGTTCAAAGACTGTATTCTTTAGGAAAATTGTCTATGGAGTTAGTTGAGTTTACATTTGTGACAATATTGATTTATGCTTCTTCTTATTTTATATGTATTCTCGAATACTCTGTGTTCGTACCTCGCTTACAGCGCGACAGGAGTGGAGTAGTCTTGCAGTTGCGGTCGGTATATCGGAGCGACACTACTCTACGAGTTTCGTTAATTTCAGCTACCATAATACTGTATCGTATGGATCTCGTCCTAGTCATCCATTTATTTTTACATGCTATATATTACGGTTGTGCTATTTTCAATTTTTAATAATTTCCTGTTTTTAAATTTAAAATTTGAACTTCATATTGAAAATCCCTTTTCCTTTGGGTAAGTCTGCATATATGCAAATATTTTGTTTAATTTTCTGTTGTATAATATGATTGTCTGAATACAAACCTACGCTTCTCCAGCAACACGAATTAAGTGGCCTTGTAGTTGCGTTCGGTAGGTCGGTGCTACTCGACTGTATGGTCTTTGTTAATTTCAATGTACTCAATATAGTACCGTAACAATTCATTCGCAGTTTCCTGATTATTTCTATGCATTTGTTCCCAATTTTTACTTTATTTATACATTCTGCGATTTACTGTCATATTATTTTCGATTTTCTACCAAATTTTTATTTTTATTATAAGAATTTCTATATCCTAATAAAATTGACTTTGTAATTACTTGAGTGTACGCTTACGTCATTTATTTGTTACATATTGCTATTTTATATGACATTCTGTTTGCGAACCTGCGTTCCCGGACCAACACCACTGGCGAGGACTTGCAGTTGTGAACGCCAGATCGAAGCGGTTCTTCTGGATGGTCTTTGTTTATTTCTTTATCCATAAGATTGTACCGTATGCATTCTTTTGCAATTTTCTATTCACTTCTACACGTAGCATTTAACTGTAATGATTTCTCCAATTCTTATCAAAATTCATAAATTTAAATACAAGGACCTGTATTCTTTATTAAGCGCGCCTTTTGAATTTGTTGAGTTTATGTTTATGGCAATATCTTGTTAAGCTTTTTGGCATCTTTCACGGTGGTCTGTATACGTCGCTACGGTGCTGTAGCGACAGGGCTGAAGTGGTCTTGTAGTTGCGATCGCCAGGTCGAAGCGGCATACCGCATGATCTTCGTTAACCTTTTTAACCACAGTGTTGTACCGCATGCAATCTTTCGCAAACTTCTGTTTCCTTCTGCATACTGCAATTCACTGTTATGACTTTTCGACTTTCCTCACAATTTCCAATTTCAATTTAAAAAATTGTAGTTCTTAGGAAATCTTTCTTTGGAATTAGTTAAGTGTACGTTTATGATAATAGTTCGTTATATCTTACGTTATTTTCTCATGGCCTGTATACGTAACTATGGTGCCGGAGCGAGACGACTGGCGACGTATTGCAGTTGGGTAGAGCAGATTGGAGCAGCACTACTCGATGATACTTGATAATTTCTGTAACCTTGATATAGTACCGTATGCATTTCTTCCCAATCTTCCATTTATTTATGCAGACTCGTATTTATTGGATTGATATTTTCAACTGTTTAAAAAATTTTAATCCTGTGTTCATAAATTTGTAATTTTCAGTAAAAGTGCCATTGGAATTAGTTCAGTGTGCGTTTGTGACATCAGTCTTTAAATCTTATTGTTATTTTATACGATTGTGTGTATAGGTACCCACGCTTACCGAACAGCACGGCTGTAGTGGTCATCTAGTTGCGTACCGCAAATCTAAACGGCACTGCTGGATGGTCTAGGTTAATTTCTTTAGTCTTGAGATTGTACAGTATGCATTTTTCCCAGCATTCCATTTATTTATGCATACTGTAATTTATTGTTGTGATACTTTCAATTTCTTTCAAACTATCAAATTTTTATTTTCAAAAATTGTATTTGCCATTGAAAGTGTCTTTGGAATTAGTCGAGTGTACGTTTATGTCAATATTATGATGAAACTTATATTTATTTTACATAATTGACTTTATACGAACTTACGCCTCCGGAGCGACGCGCCTGTAATGGTCTTGCATGTGCGTTCGGCATATCGGACCAACACTACGCTATTATCTTCGTTAATTTCTTTAACCTTGATATTGTGCCGAATGCATTCTTTCGATATTCACTATTTATTACTACAATCTGTGATCTACTGTTATGATATTTCCGATTATATTCAAACCCTCGAATTTTTTATTTCAGAAATTTTATTTTTTAGGAGAAGTGAACTGATCACAGCAGTAACTTACAGTATGTACAAATAAATGAAAAACTGGGAAAAAATTCTTACTGTACAATAGTGTCACGGGGAAATACGTGGCAAGTATTGAAATGAAAGATAAATGGGCGGGTCTTCTACCTTGGTAGAAGAGCCCCCTTTCTAAAAGAAACATAGTTTCTTATATTAATACTTATTTCTTAAAATAAGTGTAATACCGATGTTGAATAGTTTAAATATCTAACGTAAGTTTTCAGGATAGGTATACGAATGCAGAAACGTTCCGTTTGAGGTATAATATAGAACTGTTTTATTCGTTTGTGATCGGTTTTTATACTATAGTTTTCTGGTTGAGTTAGCGGTTTCAAGCCACGTGTCGTCTGGTTTTGGCTGATATTGATACGGTTGCTGTCTGGGCGATGCGTCTAGTGATGCGTAGACTCAACAAGTTCCAATGACACTTTTAAGAGTAAATAAATTCTGATAAATAAATGTGGAAAGTTTTGAACCAAACTGAAAATATCATAACACTAAGTTAGAGCATGTAGAAGTAAATGGATGACAGGGAAACAATGCATACGGTACAGTATCATGGATAGATAAATTATCGAAAATCATGCAGTACTGTCGCACCGATATGCCGAATGAAACTACAAGACCACTCTATTCGTGACGCTCAGAAAGCACAGATGCGTATTAAGACAATCATTTATAATAACAAAGAATTTAACACAATATTGGCATAAGCGTTCACACAACTAATTCCGAAAAGCACTTTTCCTAAGAAATACAATTTTCCAAAATGGAGATTGAATATTGCAAAAAATATCGAGAATATCGTATCACTACATAACAGTTTGTACCAATAAATGGAAAAATGGGAAAAAATGCAAACGATACAATATCGAGGTTGGAGAAATTAACGATAATCATTCAGCAGTGTCGCTACTATGTACCGAACTACAGGTGCACCCCAGGCGTGTTGTTCCGTCAGCTTAGGTACGTATACAGACGATCATACACAATAACAGTTAGTTAAACAAAATAATGTCATAAGCCTAAACTCACCTATTTCCAAAGGCAGTTTTGCCAGGAATTACAATTTCTTAAAATATCAATTGAAAACTTCGAAGAAAATCGAAAATATCATAGCAGTAAATAACAGTATGTATAAATAAATGAAAAAATCTGTAAAAAATTCATCCGGTGTAAAATCATGGTTACAGAAATTAACGAAGTTCATCCAATATGCCGCTTCGATCTGCCGTACGCACCTACAAGAGCAGTCTATTCGTGTCGCGCCGGAAGCGTAGCTACGTATACAGACAATCATGTAAAATATCAATAAGTTTAACAAAATAATGTCATAAACGTGCACTGAACCAGTTCCATCGACACTTGTATTCGGAAATACAATTTTTTCAACTAACAATAGACAATCTCGAAAAAAATTGTAATGACCATAACAGTAAATTGCAGTATCTGTATATAAACACAAAGATGAGAAAGAATTGCTTGCCGTTCAAAATCATGTCTTAAGAAATTAACGGAGACCATACAGTAGTGTTGCTCGATTTGCCATACCATCATTTACTGTTCGAATATTATAGCAGGAGGTCAAGTCATTGTTGAACTTTACCCATTCGTATACAGTCTAACTTTCTACCGTACGCCATTCCTTCCGAGAAGCAAGCCCGCTTTACTGAGGGCATTACTTCGTGTTCCGAGAAGCAAATTAGTAGACATTTTAGTGACGGGCACCTTAATTTCGTGTATGCATTAGAAGATCGGAACACAGACTGATCATGAACATTACCGCCCCCTTTGAGAATGGAACGGCCAAGTGAATAACTTCACATATCCCGTGATTCCGAGAGTCAACCCTGGAAAACCGAGAAGTAAGTCCTCTAATCAGAATTGGGAGTAGACACCTCATTTCGCAGTTTGAATATTAATATAGAGCGTCAAACTCTTTGAGAGCGTTACCAATTGGTATAATGTCAAACCTTTTCGCGACGACCTTACCCTCCGAAAAATTATCACACGGCATCGAGAGTATACCTTCGCGATCAGAGTTACAAATTAGTTTATATTCTAGTGGCGGGCTCCATAGTTTCAGGTATGAATAAGAGAATCGAGAGACAAGCCGTAGGAGAACGTCGCCATTTGGTATAGAGTCAAACGCTTTATCGAAGACCTTACCCTCCGAAAACCTAGCGCGCTGTTTCGGCAGTAGAGCAGCGTGTCCAATGGAACGAATTAGCGTACATTTTAGTGACGATCACCTTAATTTCATGTATAAAACGGAAGATCGATTGTGCAAAAGTTACCACCATCTCTGAAGTTCGAACGGCTAAGTCTATAGCTTCACTTATCCTATGATTCCGAGAGTCAAACCAGCTATTCCGGGAGTAAATGCGCTGAACTTTATTAGCAATTGGCACCATAATTCACGGTATGAATATTAAAGTGGCGTGCCAAACCATTTGCGAACGTGACCAATTTCTACAAAGTCAAACATTTTAGCGAAATCTGTACCTCTCCAGAAGATAACCCGATGCATCTGGAGTATTATTCCGCGTTCAGGAAAAGAAATTAGTATCCATTTTAGTGTCGGCACCTTAAATTTCATGTATGAATGAGAATATCGATGGTCAAACCGATCGAGAACATTACCACCCTCTCTGAAGGTCGAACGGCTAGGTCAGTAGCTTCGCCTATCCTGTGATTCTGGAGTTCAAACCAGGTAGTCAACGTTACCAATTTCTGTAAAACCAAACGATATACTGAAGATCATATCCCCAGAAGATCTTACCCATTGTATCGAGGGAATAAGGTGTTATTCAGTGGGAGGATCTAGTATACATTTTAGTGACGATCAGCTTAACTTCCAGCAAGAATCAGAAGGTAGAGAGTCGAACTGTTCGAGGACGATACAACCTTCTGTATAAGACTGACGGCTAAGTCAGTCGCTTCACCTATCCAGTGATTCGAAGAGCCATATCAAGTAATACGGAGGAAAATTCACTGAACAATATTGGCAAAAGACCCCTTACATCACGACATGAATATTAAGGTTGAGAGACCAACCGTCGGAGAATATGACCAATTGGTATAAAGTAGTTCCTTTTACCCAATACCTATCCGTCCGAGAGCTTCACCTACCGTGCGATTCGGAGAATCATATCAGGTATTCCTGGAGTAAATCCGCTGGACAGAATTGGGAACAGACACTTCTATTCACGATTTGCACATTAAAGTAGAGCGTCAATTTGATTGAGAGCAATACCATCTGCTGTAAAGTCAAACGTATTACCGAAGATCTTACCCTCTGAAAAACTAACCCGCTGTATCTAAAATATAACATCGGGTTCAGAGAGTCGAATTACCGTTCAGTTTAGTGGCGAGCACCTTGATTCCATGAATGAATTACAAGATCGGTGGTCTAACGGTTCGAGAACGTTACCACCTTCTATTGCAGTCGAACGGCTAAGTAAATAGCTTCACATATCCTGAAATTCCGAAAGTCAAACCTGATATTCCGGGCGTAAATGCGCTGTACACTATTGGCAATGGACACCTCAATACACGGTTTGAAAATCAATGAAGGCCGTCAAAGCGTTCTATAACATTGCCCACCCGTGGAGAGATAAACGCCACACAGTTTTACCTCACCATACGAGAATCTGACCTGCTGTATCGAGAATAAAACACCATGTTCAGAGCTTCGGGCTAGTATAAATTTTAAAGTCGTGCACAGTAATTTTATGTATGAATTAGAATATCGGGGGTCAAACATGGCGAGAACGTTGCTACCATCTCTAAGAGACGAACCGCTACGTCAACAGCTTCACCTATCCTTTGATTCGGAGAATCATACCATGTACTCCGGGAGCAATTCCGCTGAATACACTTGGCATCAAACACCTTAATTCACGGTCTCAACAATAATGCATAGTGTTAGACCGCTTTAAATCGATACCAATTGGTATTAAGTAAAACGTTTATCGACGATGTTATATTGCGCGAATCTCACCGGCTTCATCGAGAGTATATCTTCCTGCACAGAGAAAGGCATTAGTCTTCATTAGAGGGAGGTGCACCTTATCATCATATATGAATTAGTAGACCATGGGTCAAACCGGTAGATAACGTTGCCACTTTCAGTGAGAGACGTAGAGTTACGACTATAGCTTCACCTACTCTGCGATTCCGAGACTCAAGCCAGTTATTACGGGTGTAAGTCCGCAAAACAGTTTTGTCAGTAAACACCTTAATTCCCGGTTTGATCATTAAAGATGAACTTCAGACGATTCGTGTGCGTTCCCAAACGCTGTAGAGATAAGCGTTTTACCGATGGCCTTACCTTCCGCGAACCTGAGCTTCTTCGCCGAGAGTATAACTTCGAGTCCAGAGAATGAAACTGGTGGTCATTTCTGTGATGGGCCCCTTATCGTCGTGTATGAATTAGAAGATATAGAGTGTCAAACAGGTGCACATCGTTACCATCATTTCTGAGAGTCGCACAGCAAATCCAATAGATTCACCTGTCCAGTTATTCCGAGAGTCAAACCATATATTGCAGGAGTAAATACGTTGAACAGTTTTGGCAATAGACACCTCAGTTCACGGAACGAATGATGAAGTGGAGAATCAAACCGTCGAAGAACGTTACGTACAGTAATAGAGTCAAACCTTTTAACGAAGGCCTTATGTTGCGAGAACCTAATGCGCTGTGTCTAGGGTGCGTCGTCGTGTTCAGAGAAGCAATAAAGTTGAGCGTCAAACCGTTCGAGTACGTTACCAACTGGTATAAAGTCAAACGTTTTATCAAATAACTTATCGACCTAGAACGAACACCGAACTAGCGAGTATCTTGCTTGGTGCTCACGGAAACAAAATAGTAGTCATTATAGCCGACGGAGACCTTATTTTCGTGCCTGAATAGCAAAATCGATAGTCAAACTGTTCTAGAACGTTACCACATTCGTTCGGATTCGAACGGCTAAGTTATTAACTTCACGTATTCTAGGATCCCGAGAGACAAAATAGGCACTCTGGGAGTAAGTGGCCAGCACCGTATTGGTAATAGACTCCTCAATTCTCGGAATCAATAATAAAGCAGACCGACATACCGTTTTATATCGTTACCTACTTGTGTAGAATTAAATCTTATACGGAAAGCCATACCTGCCGAGAATGTAAACCTCCGTATCGAGAGTATAAATTTGTGTTCATAGAAACACATTAGTATACATTTTAATGATGGGCTCCATATTTTCATTTATTATTTATAAGATCGAGTATCAAACCGATCGAGAACGTTACCACCTTCTTTGAGAGACGTACGGCTAAGTCCATGGCTTGTCGTATTCCAATATTCGAAGAGGCAAACCATGTATTCCCGGGGTAAATGTTACTAATTTGCTACCTCGAACACTGAGCAGGACACTTGCTTCAGCGGGTTGGGCTTCTCGGAAGGTATGGCCTTCGGTAAAAAGTTTGACTCTAAACTAAAAGATGAAGCTCTATAACCGTCTGATGCTCTACCATCATATTCGTACCGTGAAAGAAGCTGTCTATTGCCAATATTGTCCAGCGGATGTGCTCCCGGAATACCTGGTTTGACTTTCGGAATCACTGGATAGTTGAAGCTATTGACTTAGTCGTTAGTCTCTCAGAGAAGATGGCAACGATCTCGAGGGGTTTGACACGCGGTCTTGTTATTCGTACATGAAATTGAGGTGCGCGTCTGCTAAAATTTTAACTAATTTGATCCTCTGCAACCAAAGTTACACCCAGGATACAGCAGTGTATTTTCTCGGAACGTAAGGTATCCTGTAAGAAATATGATGTTATACAAATTTGTAACGTTCCCAATCGGCTCGACGCTCCAGTATAATATACCAACCGCGAATCAAGATTCCCATTGCCATTATGTACAGCGGATTTACTCCTGATTTACCTGGATTGTTTCTCGGAATCACTGGATAGGTGAAGCTATTGCCTCAAATGTGCGATTATCAAGGAAGCTGATATCGTTCTGAAATTGTATGACACACGATTATTCGATTCATACATGATAATAAGGTGCCCGCCTTCTACAATGTCTACTAGCCCGTTCCTGTGAACCCGATGAAGGAAAATCGCTGCGGCCGCTTGCGTTCTCGGAAAGTAAGGTATAGGTTAAAAAGAATGTCTTTATACCAATTGGTAATGATCACTGTCGGTTGGACTCTCAGACATAATATGCATGACGTGAATTAAGATGCCCGATGCCAATATTGTCCAGCGGATGTGCTCCCGGAATATCTGGTTTGACTTTCGGAATCACTGGATAGCTGCAGCTACTGACTTAGATGTGCGACTTGCAAAGATGGTGATAATATCACCGAACGGTTTCACACTCGATCATCAAATTCATGCATGAAGCTAAGGTCCCAGTCACTGAAATGAATACTAACTCCTTTCTTTGAAGACGAAGTTTTACTCTCACTGAAGTCGGTGTAATTCTCTGATGTTAAAGCCTTTTTTAAAAGTTTGGTAAGCAATTGGTAACGCTCTCAAACGATTTGTCGCTCTACTCCAACATTCAAGCCGTGAATTAGGGTGTCTACTGGCAATTACAGCAGCGAACTTCCCGGATTTCCCGGGTTGAATCTCGGAATCTCGGGATATGTGAAGATATTGACATGGCTGTCCGTCTCTTACAGAAGGAGGTAACGTTCTCGGACGGGTTAGGTCTTCGGAGGTTAATGCATTCAGTAGAAACGTTTAGCTTTATAACAATTCGTATCGCCCACAAACAGTTTGACACTCTACATTACTATTCAATCCGTGAATTACAGATACTGTTGCCAAAACTGCCCAGCGGATTTACTCCTGGAATATCTGGTTTTGTTTTCGGAATCACAGGGTAGTTGATGCTGTCAACTTAGCCTTCCGAATCTTAAACAACGAGGCAACGTTCTCGATCGGTTTGATTCCCTATCGTGTCATTCACATATGATGTTAAGGTGCCTGACATAAAAATGTACTGTTATTTGTTCCACTGTACGTGACGTTATACTCTCGGTACAGGGTGTTAGAATCTCGAAAGGAAAGGCCTTCGGCATAGGGTTTGAACTTATAGCAATATGTAACCCTCTACAACGGTATGACGGTCTGCTACATTATTCGTAACGTGAATTTAGGTGTCTATTGCCAAGACTGTTCAGCGTATTTACTCCCCGAATACCTGATGTAACTTTAGGAATCACAGGATAGCAGACGGCTATTGTCTTAGCCGTTCGACTCTCAGCGAATGTGGTAAAGCTCTGAAACGGTCTGTCCGTCAATCTCCTTATTCATGTACGACATTATGGTGCTCGTCTGTGAAATGAATATAATGTGTTTCTCTGAACACGAAGTCTTACTCTCGATGTAGCGGGTGAAAATAGCTGTAGGTAGCGCCTGCAGTAAAACGTTTCAATTGATACAAACTCGTATTGCTCTCACACGGTGAGACGCTCTCTTTTAATATTCACTGCGCTAATTAAGGTATCTATTGCTAATACTGCTCAGTGGATTTAATCCCGGAATATCTTGTCTGACTCTTGGAAAGGCAGGATGGGTGTAGCTATTGACATCGCAGTTCATGTCTCACAGAAGGTGGAAACGTTCCCCAACGGTTTCACACTCGATTTTCCAACTCATACAGGAAATGAAGGTGCACGTCACTAAAATGAATACTAATTCGTCCCTCTGAACAACACCATATACACTCGATACAGCGTGTTATATCCTCGGAGGGTAAGATCTTCCGTAATCCGTATGACTAAATAGCAATTGGTAACGCTCACAAACAGTTTGACACTCTACTATATTGTTAAATCTGTGAATTAAGGTATTTATTGCCGATACTGTACAGTGCATTTACTCCAGTAATATCACGTTTGACTTTCGGATGTTCTCACAGAACTTTTTGACGTTCTCACACGGTGTGACGACCTATTTTAACATTCACTCCGCGAATACCTGGGATACCTGGTTTGACACTTGAAATCGCAGAATACGTGAAATGATTGAGTTAGCCGTTCGTCTCTCACAGAAGATTGCAACGTTCTTGAAAGGTTTGGCGCACAATATTCTAATTGACGCATGAAATTACGGTGCTCGTCACTAAATTGTATACAAATTCGAGCGTCTGAACATGAAGCTATTCTCTCGATGCAGCGGGTCAGGTACGCTGACGGTACGGCCTTCGGTAAAACATGTGACTATTGTACCAGTTAGTAGCGTACTTAAACGGTGTGACGCTGTATTTTTATATTCAAACCGTGATTTATGGTGTCAATTGCCAATACCGTTCAGCGGATTACGTGTCCGGAATACCTGGTATGACCCTCGAAATCGAAGGATACGTAAAACTATTGACTTAGCCGCCCGTCTCTCACAGAAGGCAGAATTGTTCTCGATTGGTTTGACCATCGATCTTCTAATTTGTACATGAAGGCAAGGATCCCGTCGCTGAAAATGAGTACTATTTTCTTTCTCTCAACATGAACTTATACCCTAGATGAAGGTGCTGAGGTTCACGGGAGGTACGGCCTTACGGTAAAAACTTTGACTTTATAAACATTGGTAACGTTCGCAAACGGATTGTCGCTCTACTGTAATATAGAAACCGTGAATTAATGTGTCTTTTGTCAATACTCTTCAGGGTGTTTACACCCGGAATATCTGGTTTGACTTTCGGAATCACAGGATATGTGAAACTATTTACTTAGCCCTTCGTCTCTCACAAAAGATGGTAACGTTCTCGAACGGTTTGACACTCGATCTTCTCAGTCATGCGTGAAATGAAGAAACTCGGCACTAAAATGTATTCTAGTTCTTACCTCTGCACACGGTGTTATACTCTCCATACAGCGTGTTCGATTTAGCGCAGGTAAGGCTTTCGGTGAAAGTTGGACTCGGTACAAGATTGTAAAGCGCTACATCGGTTTGACTGAGTACTTTAATATTTATGCAGTGTAATCGGGTGTATGAGCCAAATACTTTTCAGCGGCTTTTATCCTGCAGTACATGGTTTGTCACTCGAAATCACTGGAAAGGTGAAGCTATTGCATTAGCCATGCGACTGTTAATAGAGTTGGTATCGTTCTCTGACGATTTGACACTCCATCTGCATATTGATGCATGCAATGAAAGTGTCCGTCTGCTATAGTGTCTACTAATATGCTTCCTTGAACACTAAGCAAGACACTTGCTGCAGCGGTTTAGGTTATCGGAGGGTAAGGTTTTCGGTAAAAGGTTTGACTCTCTACGAATAGGTAAAGATCTACATCTGTTTGATGCTCTGCTTTAATACTCATACAGCGAAATAAGCTGTCTATTGCCAATTCAGTTCTGCGGATATATACCAGGAATGATTGGTTTGGCTCTCCGACTCACAGGTTAGGTGAAGCTATTGACTCAGCCGTTTGTCTCACACAGAAGGTTGCCTCGTTCTCGAACGGTTTGACCGTCGACCTATTAATTCAAACACGAAGTTACGGTTCCGACACTGAAATAAGTACTAATTTCTTTGCCAGAACATGAAGTTATACTCCCGATAGAGCTGGTTAGTTTTTCGGAGAGAAAGGTCTTCAGTCTAACGATTGACTATATCCAAATTGGTACCGTTTACAAACGGATTGACGTTCTACTTTAATGTTCAGGCCTTGAGTTAAGGTCTCTATTGCAAATAATTTTCAGCAAATTTTCTCCCGGTATACCCTGTTTGATTTTCGTAATCACAAGTCAGGTCAAGCTACTGACTTAGCCGTTCAACTATCAAAGAAGGTGGCAATGTTCTCGAACGCTTTGCCACTGGATACTCTAATTCATACATGAAATTAAGGTGCCCGTTCCTAACGTTCAGACTACCTTGCATCTCTGAGCACGAAGTTATACTGCCGATGCTGCTAGTTAGCTTCTCTGAAAGTAAGGCCTTCGATACGTTGTTTGACTCTATACAAATAGGTAACGTTCTACATCTGCCTTTCGCCATAGTTTAATATTCAAACCATGAATTAATGTGTTCATTGCCAATACTATACAAAGCATTTACACCCGGCATAACCGTAATGTTCTCAGATGGTCTGACTGTCCACTTTAATATTCATATCGCGAAGTAATTAGCCTATTGCCAATACTGATCAGCGGATTCACTCCAGGCATACCTGGTTTGTCTCCCTACTCTAATGCTCATGCCGAGAATTTCGGTACTTACTGCCAATGCTGGGGAGCGAATATACTCCTAGAATGCCAGGTTTGAGTCTCGGCATCCGAGGATAGGTGAAGATACTGACTTAGCTGTGCGACCCTCAAGGAAGGTAGTTAAGTTCCCTAACCGTTTGATACTCGATTAGTAGTATGGCGCCCGTCACTAAAATGTATACTAATGTGTTTCTTTGAACACGAAGCTATACTCTGGTTACGGCGGGTTAGATTCACGGAAGACAATGCATTCAGTAAAAGGTTTGACTGAAGAGCAATGGGCAGCATTCTACAGCGGTACGACGGTCAGCTTTAATGTTCATACCGTGAATTAAGGAATCTATTACCAATACCGTACAGGGTACTTACCCCCGGTGTACCTGGATTGACTATCCCTGGATAGGTGAAGCTATTAACTGGGCCCTTCGACGCTCATGGATGTAGGTATCGTTCTCGAACTGTTTGACGCTCGATCTTCTTGTTGTTAATGAAATTAAGTTGCCCGTCCGAAAAATGTTTACTAATTTCTTCCTCTGAACACGAAGATATACTCTCGATGCGTCTGGTTAGCATTCCCGAAGGTTGGGATATCGGTGAAGTATTTGATTCTATGGCAATAAGTAACGTTCTACAACGGTTTGACTATCTGTTTTAATATTCTAACCATGAACTAAGGAGTCGATTGCCAATACTGCTCAGTGGGCTTACTCACGGAATACATGGTGTGACTCAAGGAATCACAGGACAGGCGAAGCTATTGACTTCGCCATTCGATTCTCAGAGAAGGTGGGAACGTTGCCGAACGCTTTGGCTCTCGATTTTTCTATGCGAACGTGAATATAGGGCTTCCGTCTTCTAAAACGTCTACTAATCTGTATCCCTGAATACTATGCAACACACTCCGCGCAGCGGGTTAGGTTTTCGGCATGTACGGCAATTGGTAAGAAGGCAGACCTTATTGAAATTGCTAATGTTGTCCAACAGATAATTTATGTATTTCAACCTTCATACCGCGAGATATGGTGCCTATTGCCAAAACTGATCATCGGATTGACACTCGCAATATCTGGTTGGCTACATAAATAACAGGATATGTGAAGCTATTGACTCAGCCGTTCCTCACGTACGGAAGGAGAGATCGTTCTCGAAATGTTTGACTCCCATTATTCTATCCACACATAAAGGTAATTGTTCTGTCTTCTAAAATGTCTACTAATATGTTTCCGTGAGCACTAAGCATCAGAGTCGCTGCATCGGGATAGGTCCTTCGAAGGTATGGCCTTCGGTAAGACGTTCGACCTTATTCCAATTGATAACGCACTCAATCGCCCTGACTCTCTCCTTTAATATTCAAATCGTAAATTGCAGTGCCTACTGCCTACTGCCAATACTATCCAGCGGATTCACATCTGTGGTACCCGTTTGAGTCTCGAAACCGCATAATAGGTGAAGCTATTAACATAGCTGTTCGTCTCTCACAGAAGGTGGCAACGTTCACGAGCGATCCGACACTCGATATTCTGGCTCAAACATGAAGTTAAGGTATTCGTCACTGAAGTGAAAACTATTTTCGCTCCCTGAACACGAAGTTGTATTTTCGAAACGGCGGGTTAGCATCTCCGAACGTAAGGCAATTAATAAACTGTTTGACTCTATACCAAAAGTTAACGTTCCACAACGGTATTACGTTCTGCGTTAACAATCAGACCGCGAATTGAGGCCTCTATTGCCAATAATGTACAGCGGACGTACTCCAGGAATACCTGGTTTAACGCTTGGAGACACAGGATATGTGAAGCTATTGACTTAGCAGTTCGAATATCATAGAAGGTGGTAACGTTCTCGAATCATTTGAGCATCGACCTTTTAATTTATACACAAAATTAAGGTCTGTAAAATGTACACTAGTTCGTACCTATAAGCACAGTGTTATGCTCCCAATACTGCAGCTCAGTTCTACGGAGGTAAGGACATTTTGTAAGCAGTTAACCCAATGCGAATAGGCAATGCTCTACAACGGTTGGGCCGTCTGCTTTAATCTTCGAACCGCAAATTAAGGTATATGTTGCCAATATAGTACAGCGTATTTGCTCCAAGAATACAAGGTTTGTGTCTAGGAATCAATGGATAGGGTGAAGCTACTGATGTAGCCGTTTGTCTCTCACAGATGGTGGCAAAGATCTCGATCGGTTTGTCCCTCGCACGTCTATTTCAAACACGTAAGTCAGGCCCCCGTCACAGATACGAAAACTAATTTCATTCTCTGAACACGAAGTTATACTGCGGGTTAACTTCTGTAAGGTCATCGGTGGCATGTTTGACTTGATACCAATTGGCAACGCTCTATATCGCTTTGACGCTCTACTTTAATATTTAGACTGTGATATAGGGCATCTATTGCGAAGCTATGAAGTTAGACATTTCACTCCCAAAGAAGGTGGTATTGTTCCTAACAGCTTGAACCTCGATCTTCAAATTCATACATGAGATTAAAGTGAGCGACACTAAAAAGTATAATAATTTTCTTTTCTGAATGCGAAGACGTACACTCGATACAGCTCGTTAGCATCTCGTTTGCTAAGACGTTCTTTAAAATGCGTGACACTATAACTGTACGCAACGTTCCTCCACGGTTTAACTCGCTGCCTTATTATTCATACTGCGAAATAGGGTTTGGTAATGCTATGCTGTACAGCGGATTTTCGCCCGATATACCTTCTTTGACTCGGGGCATCACACTATTGAGATCCTCCGAACACAAAGTTGTACTATCAATGAAGCGGGTGATGTTCGCGGACGGCAAGGCATCCGTTGAAACGTTTGACTTTATAGCAATTGGTAACGTTCTACAGGGGGTTGATTGTCTGCTTTAATATTCAAACCATGAATTAAGGTGTCTATTACCATAACTGTCTAACGTATTTGCAACCGGAATACATGGCATGACTCTCGGAGTCACAGGATAGGTGACGCTAATGTCTTAGCCGTTTGTCTCGCACGGAAGGTAGCAACGTTCCAGAACGGTATGACCCTCGGTCTATTAATTCATAAATGAAGTTATGGCGCCAGTCACTGAAATCTTGTCTAGTTTCTTTCCATGTTCACAATGTTATACTCATGATGCGGCGGGTTAGCGTCTACGAATGTAGGACTGTCGGTAAAATGTTTGACTGTATATCAATGGGTAACATTCTACAACGGTTTGATGTTCCGCTTCAATATTCAAACGGTGTATTAAGGTGCCTATTGCCAACACTCTTCAGCGGATTTACTCCCGGAGAACTTGGCCTGAGTCTCGGAATTACAGGATAGGTGAAGGTATTGTCTGAACTGTGCGAATCTCAAAGATGGTGTTGACGATATGGACCAGGTTGCCTCCCGAAATCCCTATACACCCATGAAATAAACGTGCGCGTCACTAAAATTAATACAAATTTTCTTCTATAAACACGTAGTCATACCCTGGATGAAGCGGGATTGCTTCTGGGAAGTTACGGCCTTGCGAAAGAGTTTGACACTAGAACAGTGGGTAATGTTCTACACAGGTTTGACGCTATAATCTAATATTCATACCGTGAATGAACGTGTCTATTTGTAATACTGAACTGTGGACTGACATCAGGAATACCTGGCCTGACCCTCGGAACCGCATGATTGTTGCAGCTACTGACTAAGGTGCTAAACACTCATTGCAGGTGGTAATGATCTCGTAAGTATTGACCTTCAATCTTCCAATACATACATGAAATTAAGGTTCCCGTCACTATAATGTTCACTAATTTGATATTCTGAACAGGAAGTTGAAATCTCGAGGAAGCCGGTGAGGTTCGCGGAAGGTACGGCCATCTGCAAAATGATTGACTCTATACCAGTTGGTAAGGTTCAGCAACGGTTTGTATGGCTGCTTTTATATTCAAACCGCGAATGAAGGAGTCTATTGCCAATACTATTCAGCGGACTTACTCCCGGAATAATAGCTTTGGCCCTCGGATTCATAGGATAGGTGCTGTTCTTCACTAAGCCGGTCGTCTCCCAAAAAAGGTCGCTACACTCTCGAACGGTTTGACTCTGGATATTCTTATTCGTACATGAAAATATGGTGCCCCTCAATAAAATGAATATTAATGTCGATCTCTGATCCCGAAGTCATATTCCTGATACAGCTGGTTAGCCTCTGGGATGGGTGAGGACTTCGGTCATGAGAGTGTTTTCATCCCAATATGTATCGATCTTACAACGATTTGACACCGTACTTTAATATACATACAGTGAATTGAAGTGTCTTTTGCCAATACGCTTCAGCTCATTTACTCCCGGAATACCTGGTTTGCATTTAGGCATCACAGGAATCCCGGGAATCTAACCCACCGGATCGAGAGTATTGCTACGTGTTTAGGGAATCGCATTAGTATACAATTTATGGACGTCACCTTAATTTCATGCATGAATTAGAAGGTAGAGGGTCAAACCGTTCGAGATCGTTACCACCTTTGTTGAGAGTCGAACGGATAAGTCCATGGCTTCACCCACCCTGTGATTCCGAGCGTCGAACCACGTATTTCGATAAAGCGGGCTAGCTTCGCGGACGGGAAGACCATCGGCAAAACGTTTAGCTTTATAGCAATTGGTAACGTTCTCATACGGTTTGATGTTCTACTTTACTATTCAAACGCTGAATTATAGTGTCTATTGGCGATACCCTTCCAGAATGTTACAACCTTCTTTGAGAGTCGAACGGCTGAGTCAATAGCTTCACCTATAGTTGTGATTCCGGGAGTGTAGCCTGGTAATAGTGGAATAAATCCACTGACGAGTATTGCCAGTTGGCACCACAATTCACGGTTTGAATATTAAAGTACAGAGTCAAACTATGTAAATTTTTACAGACTGCCTTACCTTCCGAGAAGCCTACCCAGCTGAATCGAGAGTATAACGTTGTTTTCAGGGGACCAAATTAGTATACATTTAAGTGACGAGCACCTTAATTTCATGCATGAGTTAAAAGGTAGAGGATCATACAACTCGAGATCGTTACCACCATCTGTGAGAGACGAAAGGCTAAGCAAGTGACGTCGCATATCCTGTGATTCGGAGAGTCAAACCAGGTATTCTGGGAATAAGGCCGCTAAAGGGTTTTGCCAATAGACACCTTATTTCACGGTCTGAATATTACAGTAGAGCGTCAAACCGTTGGAGAGCGTTTCCAGTTGGTCTATAGTCTTTACCGAAGGTATTAATTTCCGCGAACCTCAACCTCGTCACCGAGAATATAACTTCGCGTTCAGAAGTTAATATTCATTTCAGTGACGGGCACCTGAACAATAAGTATGAAGTGGAAGGTCGAGGGTCAAATCATTTAATGACGTTTCCACCTACTTCGGTGGATGAACGGCAAAGTCACCAGCTACACATATTCTGTGACGCCGAATACCAATACAGATATGCCGAGAGTAATTGCGCTGTTCAGTATGGGCAATAGACAGCACAATTCGGGGTTTGAATATTATATTATAGCGCCCAACCGTTTGAGCACGTTACCAATTCCTATAAAGTTAAACGTCTTACCAAAAAACATACCCTCCGAAAAACTAACCCTCTGTATCGAGAGTGTAACATCGTGTTGAGTGGCACGAATTAGAGTACGTTTTAGCAATGAGCACATTAATTACATGTATGAATTGGAATATCGGGTGTCAGACCGTTCGAGAGCGTTACCACAATCTGTGTGAGACGAAGCGCCAAGTCAGTAGCTTCAGCTATCCTGTGATTCCGAGAGTCAAACCAGTCATTGTGGGTGTACATCCGCCGAATTATATAGGCAATGAACTACTTTAATATTTACACCGTAAATTAAGGTGTGTATTGTCAATACGGTTCAGCGGATTTCCTCCTGGAATATCAGGTTTAACTCTACCGAATAACAGTATTCGTGATTTTATTCGATAAAAAGAATGACTTAATACGAATAGGAAATTTTCGCCGACGGTTTGACAGCCTATTTTTATAATCATACAGTAAATTATGGTATCTATTGCCAATACTGTTCAGCGGTCTTACTCCTGGAATACCTGGCGTAGCTCTAGGAATGACAGGTTCGGTGAAGCTGTTGACTTCGCCGTTAGCGCTCGCAGAAGGTAGTAGCTTTCTCGAAAAGTTTGACCATCAATGTTCTTATCCATAACAAAATTAAGGTCCCGTCACCAAAATATTTACTAATGTGCATCCCTGAATATGTAGCTATACTCACGATACGGAGGGTTATCTTCTCGTACGTCAAGGCATTCCGTGCAACGTTTGACTTTACAGCAATTAGTAGCGTTCTCATACACTGTGGCGCTCTATTTTAATATTCTCTCAGCGAATTATAGTGTCTATTGCCAATACTGTACAGCGGATTTACTCCCTGAATACCTGGATTGATACTCGAAGTCATAGGATACGTAAAACTATTTTCGTAAACGTTCTTCTCCCACAGAAGGGGTCAACGTTTTCGACCGGTTGGCCCTCGATCTTTTAATTCTTACTCGAAGTTGAGGTACCCGCGACTGAAAGGAAGAATAATTTCTGTCTCTAAACACGAAGTTATACTCTCGGTACGGCGTGGTATTTTCACGGCAGGTACGGCGTTCGGTGAAAAGTTAAACTCTATACCAATACGTAAAGTTGCACTCTCTACTTTAAAACTCATACCGGGAAGTAGGGATTTTAATGCCCATACTGTACAGCGGATTTGCTCTCGGAATGCGTGGTTTGACTCTCGAAATCTCAGGATAGGTGAAGCTATTGGCTAAGCTTTCTGACTCCCAGGGAAGGTGGTACCTTTCTCTAACGGTTTGTCACTCGATTTTGATATTTCTACATGAAAATGCGCTGTACGGCATCAAAAATGACTGCTAGTTTGTTTCCGTGAACAATAGGTTGGACAATCGCTACTGCGGTTTAGGTTCCCTTAAGGTACGGTATTCCGGAAGAATACGGACTTTATACGACTAGGTAAATTTCTCCGACGGTTTGACTCCTTACTCTAATATTTATACCCTGAATTAGGGTGTATTTTGCAATATCATTGAGCGGGTTTACTAGCGGAATACTTCTCTTGACTCTCGGAATCACGGAACAGGTGAAGCTATTGACCTAGACGTCAGACTCTCAAAAATGGTGGCAACGTTCTCGAACGGTTTGACACACAATCTTCTAATTCATTCCTGAAATTAAGGTGCTCGTCACTAATATGTATAGTAATTTGTTTGATCCTTGGCATCATAGGATGGGTCAAGCTGTTGACTTAAATGTGCGACTCCCACTGTTGGTGCGAACGTTCTCGAACGGTTTGACACTAGATCCTCCTCTTGATACATGAAATTAAGGTCACAGTCTGCGAGAATGTCTACTTATTCGTACCTGTGATCCCAAAGCAAGACAATCGCTACGGTAGCTTGCGTTCTCGGATTGTAATGTATTGGTTTAGAAGAATGGCTTTATACCAATTCGTAATGCTCTCCGACGGCTTGACTCCCTACTCTAATATACAAACCGGGAAACAAGGTGTGAATTGTCCATGCTGTTCAGCGGATTTACTCCTGGAATACAAGGTTTGACTCTTGGAACCACATCTATGCGTGAAAATATTGACACATACCTTCGACTCTCAAAGAAGCTGGTAACCGTCTCGATCGGTTTGTCAACTGATCTTCTAATTCATACTTGAAGTTTAGGTGCCCGTCACTAAAATGAATACTCATTTGTTTCACTGAAGGGGATATTATACCCACGATACTGCGGCTTATGTTCTCGGGAGGTAAAGAATGCGAAGAGGAGTATGACGTTATACCAGTTGATAATGGCCTCAAACACACTTTCACTTTCTGCTTTGATTACCATACCGCGAATTGATGTGTCTATTGCCAATACTCATCAGCGGATATACTCGCTAAATACCAGGGTTGGCTCTTGGAATCACAGGATATGTGAAGCTATTGACTTAGGTGTTCGACTCTCAAGGAAGCTATTGTTTTAGCAGTTCGATTCTCTATGAAGGAAGTCACGTTCTCGTTCGCTTTGACCCTGGATCTTCGAATTCACACATGATGTTATGGTGCCCGTCACTAAAATTTATACTAACTTGCTTCTCTGAATACGAAGTTATACTCTCGATACAGCGGGTTAGCTTCACGGAAGGTAAGGTCTTCGGTAAGGGGTTTGACTGTATATGAATAGCAAAAACTTGACATCTATTTGATGCTGTGTTTCAGCTTTGATACCGTAAAACAAGCTGTCTATTGCCAAAACCCTTCATCGGATTTAATTTCTGTATCCAGTGTTTGACTCACTGAATCACAGGATTGGTGACGTTATTGACATAGCAGTTCGACCTCCAAAGAAGATGGGAACATTCTCGAACGGTTTGAGCCCCGAATATTCTACTGTTTCATAAAAATAAGTTGTCCATCTGCAAAAATGTCTACTTATACGTTCCTGTGAACCCGGCACATGATAATCGCTGCGACGGCTTGAGTTCTCGGAATGTAAGGTATAGGTTAAAAAGAATAACTTTGTACCAATTCGCATTGTTCTCGGACGGTTTCACTCTCAACCTTAATATTCAAACCGTGAATAAGGTGCCTATTGCCAAAACTGATGGGCGAATATACCCCGGAATGACTGCTTTGACTCCCGGAATCACAGAATAGGTGATGTCATTAACATAGACGTTGGACTCTCACAGAAGCGGCTACTATCTCGAGCGGATTGGTTATGAATATACTATACTCTCGATACGGCGGGTTAGTTCTTCGGAGGGTAAGGTCTTCGGCAAAATTTATGACTTTATAGCAATTGTTAACTTTCTACAATGATCTGACGGACTGCATTAATATTCAAATCGTGAAATAAGGTTTCTATTTGCAATATTGTTCTGCGGATATACTCCAGGAATACCCGGAATGACTCTCGAAAATTCGACATATGTGAAGATATTTAATTAGTTGTTCGAATATCATAGTAGGTGGTAACGGTCTCGAACTGTTTTACCCTCCACCATCTAATTCGTACATGATAATAAGGGCACCGGAACAGAAATGAACACCAATTTTTTTCACTGGACACGAAGTTACACTCTGGATGAAGCGCCTGATGTTCGCGGAAGGTAGGGCATTCGGTAAAACGTTTGACCTAATACCAATAGGTAATGCTCTCAAAATGTTTGAAGCCCCACATTAACATTCAAGCCGTGAGCCACGATGTATATTCCCAATACAATTCAGCGGACTTACTCCTCGAATACCTGCTATTACACCCGGAATCACAGGATAGGTGAAACTATAGACTTAACCGTTCATCTGCCACAGAGCGTGACAACGTTCTCGAACGGTTTGACTATCGACCTTCTGATATTCATACATGAAGTTAAGATGCTCGTCTCTGAAGTGAATACTAACTTCTTCCTGTGATACCGAAGTTACATTCTCGTTGATGGGGGCGTTATTCGCCGAAGGTAAGGTCTTTACTAAAACGTTTGGCTTTTATCCAGTTCGTAACGTTCTTAAACGGTTTAACGCTCCACTGTAACCTTCATACCGTGAATGAACGTGTCCATTGGTAATACTGCATTGTAGATTGACTTCCGGCATATTTGGCCTGACCCTCGGAACCGCATGACAGTTGTATCTACAGACTAAGCCGCTCGACTCTCAAACAAAGTGGTAACGATCTCGGACGGATTGACCTTCGATCTTCCAATTCATACATGAAGCTAAGGTGCCCGTGACTGAAACGAAGATTAATTTCATAACTTGAACAGGTCGTAACACTCTCGATACAGCGGATTAGTATTTCGGAGTGTAAGGTATCCGGTAAAACGTTTGACTTTAAACCAATTCGAATGGAACACAAACTGTCTGACGCACTACTTTAATGTTCAAACTGAGAACTAAGGTGTTTATTGCCTAAACTGCTCTGCGTGTTTGCTCCCAGAATACCTGGTTTGACTCTCGGAATCGCAGGTTGGGTGAAGCTATTGACCTTGCCGTTCGTCCCGCACAGAGGCTGGAATCGTTATCGAACGGTTTGACGCTCTATCTTCTAATTCATACACGATGATAAGGGGCCCATCACAGAAATGAAGACTAATTTTTTCTGAACTCGAAGTTATATTCTCGATACAGCAGGTTCGGCTTTCGGAGTGTAAGGTCTTCCGAAAAACGGTTGACCTTATACAAATAGTAACGATGTATCGCAATTTGACGCTCCCGATTAATATTCAAACCGTGAATTAGGGTTTCTATTGCCAATAATGTTCAGCGGATATACTACCGGGATAGATGGCGTGGCATTCGGAGTCACAGGATAAGCGAAGGTATCGAAACAGGTGTGCGATTCCCAAGAAAGGTGGGAACATTCTCGAACGGTATGATTCTCTGTATTCATGTTCAAACACGAAAATATGGTTCCTGTCAGTAAAAATTATACTAATTTGTTCCACTGAACACGATGTTACACTATCGATACAGCTGGCTAGTTTTTCGGCGGGTAAGGCATGCTGTGAGATGTTTGACTACACACCAACAGGTAATGGTCTGCAACGGCTTGACGGCCTGCTTTAAAATTCAAACTATGAATAAAGGTGTCTATTGCCAGTACTATGCAGCGGACTCCCACCGGGAATACCTGTATTAACTTTGGAATCGCATGATAGGTGGTGGTATTGTCTTAGCCGTTCGTCTCCCACAGATGATGGTAACGGTTTCGATCGGTTTGACCCTCGATCTTCTATTTCATACATGAAGTTAAATTGCCAGTCACTGAAATGAACACTAATTTCACTCTCTATACGCGAAGTTATTCTTTCGATGTAGGTGGTGAGATTCGCGGAAGGTTAGGTCTTCGGAGAACATTTGACTTTGTAGCAATTGGGAAAGTTCTTAAGCGGTTAGCCAGTCTGCATTAATATTCAGTCCGTGAATTGATGTGTCTATTGCCAAAACAGTTCCGCGGATTTCCTCCCGGCATACCTGGTTTGCGTTTCGGAATCATATGGTAGGCGTAGGAATTGGCATAGCCGTTCGATCCTCAAACAAGATGGTACCGTACTCGAACGGCTTTACTCTTTATCCGTACAATTATTCATGAAACTGTGGTGTATGTCAGCTAATATGTGGACAAATTTGTTCCCGAGAACAATAAGCAAAACAGTCGATACAGCGTTTTGGGATCTCGGAATGTAAGGTATTTGGCAAAAGAAATGACGTTATACTAATTGCTAACGTTCTCAAACCGTTTGACGATCCTCTCTAATGCGTCAACTGAAATGAACACTAAATTCATTCTCTGAATACGAACTCATTTTCTTGATGAAACCAGTGATGGTCGCGGAAGGTAGGGCCCTCGGTAATATGTTTAATTTTATACCAATTCGTAACGTTCTCAAAAGGTCTGACGCTCTACTTTAATATTTATAGCGTGACACAGGGTGTCTTATGCCAATATTTTAAAGCAGATTTACTCCAGGAATTCCTCATTTGACGGTCGGAATCATAGGATATGTGGAGCTATTCACGTAGCCGTTCGATCCTCAAAGATGGTGGTATTGTTCTGGAATGATATGGCCATCGGTCTTCTGTTTCAATCATGAAATTAAGGTGCCCGGCACTAAAATGTATTCTCATTTGTTCCTCTGTACACCTTGTTATACTCTCAATACAGCGTGTTATGCTTTCGAAAGGTAACGTCATCAATAAAACGTTTGACTATATACCAATTGGAAGCATTCACAATCGGTTTGTCGCCCTATTTTTATATTCTATCCGTAAATTATGGTTTCTAGAGCCAATACAGTTCAGCGGATTTACTTTCGGGATGCTTGTTATGACTTTCGGAATCTCAGGATAGGTGTGGCTTGTGATTCAGTAGATCGACACTCGAAGAGGGTGATCACGTTCTCGAACGATTTGAACCAGAACCTTCATAGTTCAGACTTGAAATTAGGATGCCCGTCACTTAAATCCATACTAACTTGCTTCTCCGAACACGAAGTTATACTCTTGATACAGCGGGATAGCTTCACGATGCTAAAGCCGTGTGTGAAATGTTTGACTCTATAGCAATAAGTAACGTAGACTAAGGATCTGTAGATCTGTAGACTAATAGTGATACCGTGAAATAAGGTGTCTATTGCAAATATTGTTCAGCTGATTCTCTGCCTAATTACCATGTTTGACTCTAGGATTCGCATGGTACGTGAGGCAATTGACTTAGCCGTTCGACTCTCGAAGACGGTGACAACGGTCTCGAACGGTTTGGTACACAATCTTCCAATACATAGATGAATTGGAAGCCACCGTCCCTGACATGTATACTAATTAGCATCTCTGAATACGAAGCTGTACTCCCGATACAGCTGGTATGGCTTCTTGGAAATTAAGGTCGTCGGTAAAAATCGTGTCATTACACATATTGCTTGCGTTATACTTCGGCTGGAATCACAACTGTAATATCCATACCGTGAAATGGAGTGTCTATTTCCAATACTGTTCAGTGCATTTACTCCAGTAATACCTGGTTTGATTCTCGGAAATATAAGCAGGTGAAGCTATTGACTTAGACGCTTGACTCACAAAGAAATTTGTAAGATTCGCGAACGGTTTGACTTTCGATTTTGCAATACATACATGAAAATAAAGTGCCCGTCTTATAAAATGTATACTCATTTGTTTCTGTGATTACAACGCCTGGCACTCCCTACAGCGGGTAGGACTACTCGGGAGGTAAGGCCTTCGGAAGAGTGTTTGATTCTATACGAATTGGTAATGTTGTACAACGGATTTACGATCGACTTTAATATACGAATTGTGATTTATGGTTTCAATTACCAATACTGTGCATCGGATGGACTCACGGAGTACCTGGTTTGACTCCCGGAATCACCGGATGGGTGAAGCTAGTGACTTAGCCGCTCGATTCTCAAAGAAGTTGGTATGGATCTCGAACGGCATGACAGTCAATCTTCTATTTCATACATGAAATTAAGGTGTCCGTCTGCTAAATCGACTACATATTTGTTTCCCTGAACCCGAAGTTGTACCCTCGATACTGCGGCTAATGTTCTCGGAAGGTAAGGTGTCTTGTACGGAGTATGACGTTATACCAAATGGTAGCGTCCACAAAAGGTTTCACGATCTACACTAATATTCAAACCTCGAATTGACTCCTGTCATACCTGCTTTCCGTATCGGAACAGCAGGATAGGTAAAGCTATTCACGTAGCCCATCGGCTCTCATAGAAGGTGACATCGGTCTCGAACCGTTTGACTGTCGATATTTCTATTCATACATGACAGAAAGGCGTCCATCTGCTATAATGTTCACTAATTTGTTTCCCTGAACACAATGTTATACGCACAATACAGCGGGTTATGATCTCAGAAGGTATGGTTTCCGGTAATGGGTATTATGTTATGCTAATTGGTAACGTTCGCAAACGGTTTGACCCGCCACTTTATTATTCATACAGTGAATTATGGTGACAATTGCTAATACATTTCAGTGCATTTACTCCCGGAATACCCGGTTTGACTGTCGGAATCATAGGATAAGTGAAGCTATAGACTTAGCCGTTCGATCTTCAAAGATGGTGGTAACTTTCGCTCACTCGACCTTCTGTTTTATGCATGAAGTTACGGTGATCGTCACTAAAATGTATGCTAATTCGATCCTTTGAACACGCTGCTGTACTGTCGATATAGCGGCCTAGGTTTTCGGAGGGTAAGATCTTCGATAAAGCATTTGACTCTATACCAATTGGTGACGTTCTCCAACGGTTTGACGCTCGATCCTCTTATTCATACCTGAAATTAAGGAGCCCGCCACTAGAATATAATCTAATTTGTAACTCTGATCGCGAATGTATACTCTCGATGCAGCTGGTTAGTTTTTCGGAGGGTATGGTCGTCGCTAAAACGTTTGACATTATACCAATTGGAAACGCTCTCAAACAGTTTGACGCTCTATATTAATATTCAAACTGTGAAATAAGGTGTCAACTCCAAATTATGTTTAGAGGACTTACTTCTCGGTTTTCCTGGGTTGACCCTCGGAATCACGGGATAGGTGAAGTTATTCACTTGGCCGTTCCGCTCTCAAAGGGGCGGTAATGTTCATGATCAGTCTTTGTTCGGATCTTGTCATACATACATCAAATTAGGATACCTGTCACTAAAATGTATACTAACTTAATTCTCTGAAAACTACGTAATACTCTCGATATATCGGGTTACGTTTTCGGAAAGGAACGCTTTCTGTAAAAAGTTTGAATCTACACCAATGGGCAAATGTCCACAACGGCTTCATGGCCTGCTTTAATACTCATACCTCTTATTGAGGTTTCTATTGGCAATACTCTTCAGTGCATTTACTCCCGGCCTACCTGGTTTGCCTACCGGTATAGCAGGATATGTGCAGCCATTGACTTGACCGCTTGGCTCCCAAAGAAGGTGGCATCGTTCACGATCGGTTTGACTCTCGATAATTCCGATCGTACATGACGATAAGGTGTTCTTCTGCTATAATGACTACAAATTTGCTACCGTGAATAATATATATGGCTCTGCCTACGGCGGTTTGAACTACTCAGGAGATAACACCTTCGATAAAAAGTTTAATTCTATACGAATAGGTAAAGATCTACAACGGTCTTACGCTCTATTTTATTATTCGTACCCAGAACTCAGATGTCCATTACCAATTCTGTAACGCAGAGAGACTCCCGGAATTCCTGGTTTCACTATCGGAATTACAGGATATGTGATGCTTTTGATTTATCTGTTCGACTCCCAAATATGTTGGTAACCTTCTCGCACGGTTTGACAATCGCTCTTCTTATTCATGAATGAAATTACGTTGCCTGTGACTAAAATGAAAACTAATTTGCTTCTCGAAACACGAAGTAAGACTCTCGATACAGCGGGTCAGGTTAACGGACAGTTGGGTCTTCCATAGGAAGATTGATCATATACAAATTGGAAATGCTCACCGACGGTTTGACTGTCTACCTTAATATTGAAACCGTTCGATTAAGCACGTTTATTGCCAACGCTGATCAGATGATTTAATTCTGGAGTATGTGCCTTGACTCTCAGGATCACAGGACAGGTGTAGCTATTGATTCAGTTGTTCGACTCTCAAAGACGGTGGTAACGATCTCGAACAGTTTGATGCACGGTCTTCTAATTCATACATGGGGATATGGTTTCCGACTGCTAAAACGTCTACCAATTTATTCCACTGATACCGAAGTTAAACCCACGATACAGAGGGTTACGTTCTCGGAAAGTTAGGTATCTGCAGAGGAGTATGACATTATATATGATATTATATTATATAAACCTGTAACTTTCTCCAGCGGTTTGATTCTGTACTTCAATATTCATACTGTGACTTGAGATGTTTATTGCTAATACTGTTCAGCGAATTAACTCCTTGAATACCTGATTTGCCTCTCGGAATAACGTAATAGCTGCAGCTTTTGACATACATGTGCGACTTTCAAAAAAGGTGGTAACGTTCTCGAATGGTTTGACACTAGATCTACTTATTCATGCATGAAATAAAGGTGCCAAACACTAGAATAAACAGTAATTTGTTTCTGTGGACACGAAGATAAACCCATGATTCAGCGGGTTATGTTCTCGGAAGGTAAAGTGTCCGGTAAGGAGTATCAGCGATCTACCAATTTGTCAGGTTCGCTAACGGCTTGACGCTATACTTTGATATATAAACTAAGGTATCCACTGCCAATACTTTTCAACGGATGTGCTTCTGATGGGCCACGTATTGCTCTCGGAATCGCAGGACTGGTGAAGCTATTGTAATACATGTGCCATTCTCTATGAAGGTGGTAACGTTTTGGAACCGTTTGCCTCGCGACCTTCTCTTTCATACATAAAATTACGGGTCCCGTCACTAATATGAATACTAATTCGTTTCACTGAACACGATGCAAGACACGCCCAGCAGCCGATTTCGTTCTCGGAACGTAAGGTAACTTGTAAGAAGAATGCCTTTGTACCAACCTGTCATTTCCACTGTCGGTTTGACTCTCTACCATAATACTCATAGCGTAAATTAAGGTGTCTTTTGCCAATACCATTGCGCGTATTTACTCCTGGATTTCCAGGTTTGTCTCTCCGAACCACAGGATAGATGAAGCTACTAACTTAGCCGTTCGTAGCTCTCACAAACTGGCAACGTTCTCGAGCGGTTTAACACTCGGTCTTCTCATTCATACATGAAATTAAAGTGCCCTTCACTGCAATGTATGGTAATTTGTATCCCTGAGTACGAAGTAATACCCTACCATACATCGGGTTAAGTTCTTGCAGGGTAAAGTTTTATAGAAAACTTTAGACTTTATAGCAATTCGTAATGTTCTCAAACGGTTTGATATTCTATATTTAGTATTCAAACCGTGAATTATGATGTCTATTGCCAATACTATTCTGCCGATTTTCTACCAGAATACGTGGTTTGAATCACGGAATCTCAGGGTAGGTAAAGCTCTAGACTTAGCCGTTCATCTCACACAGAAGGTGGCAACATTCTCGAGCGGATTGACCCTCGATCGTCTGACTCATTCATCAAGATACGGTCCCCATTACTAAAATGAATACGAATTTCGTTCTCCGATCACGAAGTTACACTCTCGAAATGGTAGGTTAGCATCTCCGAAGGTACGGCTATCTGTAAAGTGTTTTACTCTATACCAATGGGTAACGTTCAACAACGGTTTGACGGTATGCTTTAATATTTAAACCGTAAGTTAAGGTATCTATTGCCAATAATCTTCAACGCATTTACTCCTGGAATACCTGGCTTGACTCGCGGAATCACAAGATAGGTGAAGCTGCTGTCTTAGGCGTTCGACTTTAAGGAATCTGGTAATGTTTTCGAAAGATTTGACCCTCGATCGTGAAATTCGTACATGGAGTCGAAACGCCGGACAACATTATCAATTAAAAGAAAGTATTTCTTTTTATCCAATACGTTACCTGCCGCGAATCTATCCCGCTGCAGCGTGTGTCTATCTTAGTTTTCACGAACTCAAATGAGTAGACATTTTAGCAGACGGACACCATATTTTCATGTATGGACAGAATAAACGACAGTCAAACCGTTCGAGAACGGTCCCACCTTCTTTGTGAGTGGAACTGCTAAGGCAATAACTTCACCCACCCTGTGATTCCTAGAGTCAAACCACGAATTCCTGCAGTAAATTCGCTAAAAATTATTTGCAACAGACACCTTAGTTCACGGTTTGAGTATTTAAGTAAAGCGTCAAAAGCGTTTGCGAGCATTGACAGTTGGTATAAAATCAAACATTTTACCAAAGTCCTTACCCTCCGAAAAGATAACCGGCTGTATGTGGACTATAACTTCGTGTACTTGAAACGAAATTAGTCCCCATTTCGGAGAAGGGCACCTTTACTTCATGTATATATTAGAAACGCGAGGTTCATTCCGCTCGAGAACGCTGCACCGTCTGTGTGAGACGATCTGCTGAGTAAATAGCTTCACCTATCCTGCGAATCCGACAGACAAACCAATTATGCCGGGCGCAAATTCTCTCAGTAGTATTGGCAATTGACACATTTTTTTTACGGTTTGAATACTCAAGTGGAGCGCCAAACCGTATTTGACCGTTGCCAAAAGGTACACTGTCAAACAAAGTACAGACGGCCCTTTCTATCGCAGGATACAACGCGTCGTATCGAGAGTACAACTTCCTGTTCAGGGAATGAAATTATTCCTCATTTCAGTGACGGGCGCCTTAACTTCATGTATGAATTAGACGGTCAAGTGTCAAACGGTTCGGGCACGTTACCACCTACCTTGAGTGGCGAACGGCTAAGTCAATTGCTTCACCTGTCCTGAGATTCCGAGATTCAAACTAGGTAATCCGGGAGTAAATCTACTGAACAGTATTGGCAATGGATACTATTATTCAGTGTTCGAATATTAATGTAGGGCGTCAAACCGCTGTAGAAATTCACCTATTCGTATAAAATCTAACACAGTACCGTAGGCCTTACCTTCCGAGAAGCTAACACGCTATAATGAGGGTATTACTTCATATTTCGCGAATCAAATCAAAAGTCATTTTAGTGACTGGCACCTTAATTTCATGAATCAACTAGAAGATCGGGTGGAAGATTGAATCAGTACGTTACCACCTTCCTCGATTGTCGTACGGCTTAATCGAAAGCTACGCCTGTCCTGTGATTCCGCGGATCAGACCGGGTATTCCGGTAGTAGGGCGTCAAAACTTTGTTGAACGATACTTATTGGTATAGTGTCAAACATATACCGAAGGCCATAACTTCCTTAGTCATATTCCGTTGAGAAGAGTGTCTTGCTTGCTGTTCAGGGAAACATATTAGTAGACATTTTGGCAAACGTTGACCTTATTTTTATGTATGTCCAGCTGGATCGAGAGTCAAACCGTTGTGGAACATTACCATCATATTTCAGAATAGATCGGATAAGTCCGAAGCGTCACCTGTCCTGTGATTCATAGAGCCAAATCAGGTATTGCTGGGTAAAATCCGCTGAACAGTATAGGCAGTAGGCACCTTAATCCACTGTTTCAATGTTAATGTAGAGCGTCAAACCGTTCTAGAATTTTACCAATTGGTATAAATTCAAAATTTTTCCAGAAAGCCAAACCATGCGAGAATTTATCCCGCAGTATCGATAGTATAACTTCGTTTCTAGATAAACACACTAGTGTACATTTCAGCAGGCGAACACCTTCTTTTCACATATGAATAGGAGGCTCGAGTGTCAAATCGTGCGACAACGTTGCAACGTTCTGTGAGGGACAAACGACTAAGTGGACAGCTTTTCCTGTCCCGAGATTCCGAGAGTCAAACAAGGTATTCCGGGAGTAATTGTACAGTAACAGTATTGGCAGTAGACACCAGAGATCACGGTTTGAATATTAAAATAGAGCGACACACTGTTTGATAACGATACCAATTGCCATAACGTCACAGGTTTTAGCGAAGGCGCTACACACCGCGAACATTACCTGCGCCATCGAGAATATAACTTCGACTTCAGAGAAAGAAGTTAGTATTCATTTCAGTCACGAGCACATTATCTTCATGTATGAATTAGAAGATAGAGCATCAAATAGCTCGAGAACGCTACCACCTTCTGTAAGAGACGAACGACTAAGTCAAGAGCTTCTCTTATCATGTGGTTCCGAGAGTCAAACCAGGTGTTCTTGCAGTAAATCCACTGAACAGTACTGGCAATATGCACCTCAATTGACGGTTCTAATATTAATATACAGAGTCCACCCGTTGTAGAACGACACCAATTGGTATAGAGTCACACATTTCACCGAAGGACTTACCATCCGAGAACCTCACCCAATGCATCGAAAGTAGTACTTCGTTTTCAGAGAAGAAAATCATTATACAGTTTAGAGACGGGAACCATAATTTCATGTATGAATTAGAGGATCGTGTGTCAAACCAATCGAGATCGTTACCACCTTCTTTTGGTGTCGAGCGGCTGAGTCGATAGCTTCACATACACTGTGATTCCGAGGGTCAAAACGGGTATTTCCGGAGTAAATCCGCTGAACAGTATTGGCGATAAACACCTTAATTCACGAATTGAATATTACAGTAGACCAAGAAACCTCTTCCGAACGTTAGCAGTTGGTATAAAATCAAACGTTGTACCGAAGACCTTACCCTCGGACATCCTAAGGTGCAGTATCGAGAGCCTTAATTCGTGTTGACGGGAAAAACCTATTATTCCTTTTAGTGACGGGCACCTTCATTTCATGTATAAATAAGAAGGTCGATATGCATACTGTTCCAGAACGAGACTACTGACTGTGAGATTCGCACAGCTATGTCATTAGCATCACCTATCCTGTGATTCCGGGATTCGAGACGAGTATTCCGGTGGTGAATCCGCTGTTCAGAATAGTCAACGGACACCTTAGTTTATGTTACGAATATTAAAGTAGGGAGTCAAACCGTTGGAGAATATTACTGATTGGTATAATGTCCTTCCCTTCACCAAATATATTACCTTCCTAGACCATATCACGCAGTAGCGGATGTCACGCTTAGTACCCACGGAATCAAGTTAGTAGATATTTTTGCAGTCGGACACTTTACCTTCAATGCAGGA
>NW_027469994.1:0-49524 GCF_051020765.1 Lasioglossum baleicum | reverse complement strand
ACCCGTTTGAGAACGTTACCAATTGGTATAACTTCTTACTCCTTACCGAAGATCTTACAATCCGAGAATATAACCAACCGTATCGAGAGGATAACCTTCAGATCAGCGATACAAATAACTATACATTTTTGTGAGGAGCACCTTAATTTCATGTATGCGTAACAAGATCGAGAGTCAAACCGTTGGAGAGCGTTACGAATTGTTATAGTGTCAAACTCTCTACCGAAGGCCTTATCGTTACGGGAAACTGACCTGCTGTTTCAGAGAGTGTTTCCTCCTGATGAGAGAACAAGTATGTACACATTTTAGTGACGGTCAACATAGGTTCATGTATGAAGTAGAGGATCGAGTGACAATGCGTTCGAGAACGTTACCACCTGCTTTGAAGGACGATCAGCTAAGTCAGTAGCTTCACCTGTCCTGTGAATACGAGAGTCAAATCAGGTATTTCGGGAGTAAATTCGCAGAAAATTATTTGCAATAGACACCGTAATTCACGGTATGCATGTTAAAGTCTAGCGACAGTCCGCTTGCGATCGCTAGTAATTTGTATAAGGTCAAACGTTTTACTGAAGACCCATCCCTGCGAAAGCCTATTGCGCTGCATCGGGAGTATAACATGCTGTTCAGAGAAAAAAATTAGTGTTCACTTCAGAAATGGGCACCTTAACGTCATATATGAATTACATGATCGAGGGTCAAACCGTTTGAGAGCGATACAACCTTATGTGAGAGACGAACGGCTTTGTCAATAGCTAAACATATCCTGTGATTCCGAAAGTAAGACCAGATTTTCCGAGAATAAATGCGCTGTACGGTATAGGCAATGGACACCTCAGTTAACGGTTTGAGTATTACAACTATTCCAACCGACGTTTCACGTATACCTATTCCTACCGCGGTCGGTCAAATGAGCGGTATTTCACAACTTATATTTTTCAATATTGAATGCAGACCAATAGCCAGTTTACCTGTATAAAAATATATTTTCTTTTATTCAGGAGTACATAATCTACATTTTATTCTTTTTCGTTGCATTTTTCCAAATGGGCTTCTCAACTGTACATTTTCCGCATACGTACGTTTTACGTTTTAGACAAGTTTTGTTCGTCTTATTATGTTTACAATGCCTCATCCGACATGTTTTCCGTTCACGGGAACCTGCATCTGTACTTGCGATGGGTTTTGTTTGATTTTCTTTGCCGAGCTCTTGTTGGTATTCGATGGCAAGTTCTTCTGCCATTTGGAATAGAAATTCCTGTCTTGTAATTTCTCCTCCCGTGGTTTCTTTATATAACACCCATGCATTTATCCCGGCTAAATCCAAGATATTAAAAAGTACTTGTAAAGGCCATATCGGAGATTTAGATTTTACCGAATAATTTCTGGCCATTTGATCGGTCACATCTACACCAAGATTGGAGGTATTATACAATTGAATTATCTCCGGTGTTGGGGTGTCAGTATCTTCAACTTGTACGGAGTTGTGCATTGAGCTGAGTGTTTGATCTTTCTTTCTTGCTTTTGCTTTGAAAATTGTCAACATACAATTGTTTCAGCGATAGAGTTTGATTAAGATGAGTGCCATGTCGTCGTTTTTCAGTTTTGCCACTCGTGGTAGCTCTTTTCTGTTTGCTCCAATTGTCGCAACGATCGTAGTTTTTTGATAGCTAAAAGTTTTGTTTCTAAATGTAGGCTTGTAAAAAAGTTGTCTGTGGTTATATTTTTTCCACGTCCTACACACGCTTCTGCTAATTTCATAGTGACTCACTTTCCAAGAAGAACTGAGGGTTCTCTACTTTCATCTTTTCCCAAATATAGAATGCCGTTTATTATATATTTGCTACGTACATCGGATACTTACCAAAATTTTAGATCAAATTTGTCCGGTTTATTGGGCATGTATTGAGCGAATCTACACCTTGCTTTCGTTGGAAACAATTGTTCGTCAATAGTAATATATGGACCTAGTTGATAACAATTTTGACTGTTGTGAATGAACCTGTACCAAATTTCGGAAATCGTAGCGAAATTATCGGTTTGTAACCGCTGGTTTCGTTGATTTCTGTCGTCAAATCTAATAAATCTCATAATATCTGTAAAGTTATGTCTACCCATAGTATTTGTGAAAAAAGGCGGGCCCCACTTTCATTTCTATAGGACTGCTATATCTATATCCTTAGCCTCATATGCGCCGCGTGCATACATAATTGCAAAATATGCTTATAACTTTGCTGTAGACTGTTCCCATTTATATCCCAACACTCTAAATGCCTCGGCTTCTGTGCAATTTCTAATATCTTCGATTATATTCTTATCAATTATCAATGAAAATGTCGTCCTAACTTCGCCTTTCATTGTGTTGCGTCTACTGTACCCAATCGGGCCTGATGTTTCCCTAAAAATATGACCAGGTGCTCTTCCAGGATTAGACGCTACTTTTACTTCCTGCCAAACAGTTCCGTCCATCGCAATTTCGTTTGCCTCTTCCTCAATCTCACTATCGGAACTAATTAAAAATCTCCTTCTCTTTCGTCGTCTACGTACGTTCGAAATATTCCCTTCGTCCTCATCCGTCTTCGAGTTTGTTTCAAATGGATCATAATTTTCCGTATTGACATTTTCCATATCCTGAATTTCCAGATCACCTTCAGAACATTCTGCATAGATATCATTTATTCTCTGTAATAATGCATTCGCACTCCACAAAAAACTTGATATTTTGGGGTAAATATTCAACGGAGAAAACAAAAACTAAAGTATGAAAATGAATATCAAAGTAGATAAAAATGTGAATAGAAGGTAAAATGGGACGTATAATTAGCCATGTTCACTACTTTGAAAATTGCACTTATAACACGTAATACGGTATAAAATATTACAAAATAATATTAAAAGACTGACAAGTATGCTCTTTGTGAGTTTCACGATTCGATGCACTCTGTTCGAGTCGCAAGTCTATACTGATTTGAATTCGTGAGAAGACGTCTATACATTTCCGTCAGTTATAAGTTTATTTATTTTACGCCATAGTAGAGAAGATGGCGTCAGAGCATTCGAGGACCTGAACCGTGTCGTATTTCAATTAAGCAAGTAAACAACGCTAACGCGAAAGTCGAGCGAGAACTGTAAACACTTGGAATTGCCGTAAACCAATTTCTGGAAGGCACTTCTCGGACCAGTACCATAACTACATTACCTTTCGTTTGTAACGACTTTATAGTTTTGGCATTGAGTCTTAGAGAGAAACTATTACAAAAATGCAAAAATCGCACTACCCGTCAAATGACCGGTCGTGGTACGTAAGACAGACAATTAATATTTCTCAGAAAATAAGCAATAAAAAAATAAGTGCATATTGAAAAATGTATCATACATATATATATGAGGAAAGGTCATAAAGTTTAATGGCGTTTGACTTACGTTGAATGTAAGAAATTCCAATTGAAAATTTAAGAACTGTCATTCGACCGGTCCTGGTAGGAATAGTGATAAGGCAGGCCGCCAAGCGGATGTACAACATTACGTATTCGTGTAGGATTAAACTTCCTACTGAATTCCCTACCGTCCGAACGACTGACCAGCTACATCGAGACTATAACACCATGTTTAGAGGTACGAAATAGCGTACATTTTATTCGCGAACACCGTAATTTCATGTATGAATTAAAAGATCGGTGGTCAAACTGCTCGAGGACGTTGGAACCTTCTGCCAGAGACGAGTGGCTTAGTTAACCCTTTGCACTCGAGTGGTGACTGTCAGTCACCATGAAACTTTGAAGACTCGTATTAATTAATATATCAAATTTAAGATAATATAACAATTCGCGAAATATCCAAATCAAATAATTCAACGTGTTAATTATTATACGATCCTCTATTTGCCACTCAAAAAAATAATATCAGTTTTATACCAAAAAATTTGTGAATTTCTACTTTTCTGTAGCTAAAAGGTCGCCGAGTGCAAAGGGTTAATAGATTCGCATATCCTGTGATACCGAAAGTCAATCCAGGTATTCCGGGAGTCAATGTGCTGAATGGTATTGGCAAAACATACCTTCAATCACTGTATGAGTATTAAGGGACAGTGTCAAACCGTTGTAGGACGTAACACATTGGTACGAAGACATACATTCTACCGAAGACCTCATCTTCCGAGAATCTAACCCGCTGTATCTGGCATACTGCTTCATCTTCAGAGAAACACATTAGTGTTCACTTTAGTACCGGGCATCTTAATTTCATGTACGAATTAGATAATCAAGTGCCAATCCGGTCGATAAAGATGCTGGCATCTTTCGGAGTCGAACGGCTCTGTCAATAGCTTGGTCTATCCTATGAGTCCGAGAGCTGAACCAGGTATTACGGGATTAAATGCAGTCTACAGTACTGGCAATATATATACACCATTATTCGCGGTTTAAATTTAAAGTAGAGTGTCAAGCCGTTGGAGAACACAACAAATTGGTACAAACGCAGACTATTTACCGGGTACCAAACCTTCCTAGAACCTAACCCGCCGTAGAGAGTATTATGCTTAGTGCTCACGGAATCAAATTAGTAGACATTTTGGCAGACGGACGACTGTTTTCCATGTACGAATAGTAATGTCGAGAGTCGAACCGTTGGAGTACGATACCACCTCCTTTGTGAGCCCAACAGCTTAGGCAATACCTGGAATTTGCGTATGATTCCGAGGGACAGACCAGGTACTCCTGGAGTCTATGCGCTGTACACTATTTTTCATGTAAACATTTGATCGCGGATTGAATATTAATGTAGAGCACCAATCCGTTTGATAATGTTACCAATTTGTATAAAGTTAAACGTTTTACGGATGGCCATACCCTCCGAAAGCTTATCGCCCAGTACCGACAGTATCACATGGTGTCTAGTGGTAGAAATTAGTATAAATTTCATCAGGCGGATAAGTAGTTTTCATGTAAGAATAACAAAATCGAGGGTCAAACAGTTCGAGAACGTTACTGTCATCTTTGAGGCTCGACCGACTAAGTCAATAGCTTCGTGCATCCTGTGACTCCGCAAGTCAAACCAGATATTCCCTGTGTAAATGCGCTGAGCAGTATTTTAAAAAAATGCCTTAATCCGCGGATTGAATATTTAAATGCAGTGTCACAACCGTGTTAGAACGTAACAATTCCATGAAGTCAAACGTTTTACCGAATGCCATACCGACCGAGATGCTAACCCCTCCGTATCGAGAGTATATCTTGGAGTTTATTGAATCACATTAGTATACAATTTAGTCACCTCACCTTAAATTCACGTATGAATTTTGAAGATCGATGGTGAAACCGTTGAAGACTGTTACGACCGTCTATGAAATGGGAACTGCTAAGTTAGGAACTTCAGATGCCCAGTGTTTCCGATAGGCATACCTGGTGTTCTTAGAATAAATTCGCTGAACAGTATTGGCAATTGACACATTAATTCCATGCCCGAAAATCAAAGTGGAGTGTCAAGCGGTTGCAGATTGTTATCTATCGGTATAGAGTCAAAATATTTACCATGGTCCTTACGTTCAGAGAACATAATCCGCTGAATCGAGTGTATAATTTCGTGTTTCGAGAAGCAAATTACTATTCATTTTAGTGGCACGCAACATAATTTCATCTATCAATAAGAATATCCGAGTCAAGCCGTTCGAAAGCGTTATAACCTTTTTTGGGAGTCGCACAGCCAATTCAATGCGAAGCGGAGAACGTTACCACCTTCTTTAAGTGTCGACCAGCTATGTCAATAGGTTCACCTGTCCTGCCGTACCGAGAGTCAAACCAGGTATTCCGGGATTAAATTCGCTGAACAGTATTGGCAAAAGACTACTTAACTCACGACATGAATATTAAGGATCAGACTTAAACCGTCGGAAAACATTATCAATTTTTATAAAGTCATTCTTTCTACCCAATACCTTATCGTCCTAGAATCCAGCCCTCTATAGCGGTTAGGTAGCAGCGGTCAGCCTAGAGGTCACAGGAACATATTAGTAGTCATTTTAGCAGACGGACAGCTTATTTTCATGTATGAATAGAAAAATCGTGATTCAAAACGTTCGAGAACGATACCACTGCCATTGAGATTCGAAAGGCGATGGCAATAGCTACCCCTATTCTGTATTTCCGTGTGTCAATCCACGTATACCTGGAGTAAATCCGCTGCACTGTATTGACAATAGACACTTTAGTCACGGTTTGAATATCAATGTAGATCGAGAAACCGTTTGAAAACGTTACCAGATGGTATAAAATCAAACGTTTCAGAAAATACATTACCTTTCGAGAACCTAACACGCTGCCGCGAGATTGTTTGCTTAGTGTAAACGGAAATTAAATAGAATACATTGTAGTGACGGGCACATTTACTTTATGTATGAATAAGAAGATCGATTGTCAAACCGTTCCAGAACGTTACCAACTTCTTTGTGAAATCGCACATATATCACAATAGCTTCACCAATCCTGTGGTTCCGTGAGTCACACTAGGAATATCAGGAGTACATCGGCTGAATAGTATTGGGGATGGACTCGTTATATCACGGTTTGAATATCAATATAGAGCCTCACACTGTCTGAGAACGTTACAAATTGCTAACAAGTCAAACGTTTTATTGAAGACCTGACCTTCCGCGATCTTCGCCCGATTCATCGAGAGTATAATTTGGTATCCAGAGAACGAAATTAGTATTCACTTCAGTGAGGGGCACCTTAATTTCAACAATGGGTTAAATGATCCAGGGTCAAACCGCATGAGCAAGTTTCCACCTTCTGTCAAAATGGAACGGTTATGTCAACAGGTTCATGCATCCTGCGATTCCTAGTGTCCAACCAGGTATCCCGTGACTAGATCAGCTGTAGAGTACTGGCTATAGACACCTTATTTCACGATTTTGATATTAAAAAAGAGCGACAAAAAGGTTTGAAGACGTTAACAATTGCTATGAAGTCAATTGTTTTACCCAAGACATTACTTTCGGCGAACGTCACCCGCTTCATTGAGGGTATAACACCGTGTTCCGAGAATGTAATTAGTATTCGTTTCTATGGCGTGCACATTAACTTCATGCCTGAATTAGAAGGTCGAGTGTCACGCCTTTCCGCTGAACAGTATGGGCAGTGGATACCTTAACTCACGTTTTAATTCATGAGATGGCCGTCAACCCGTTGCAGGACATTAACTATAGTGTATGGTCAAACTTCTTATAGAATGTCTTGCCCCCCGAAAAATTGACTAACTGCATCGGGAGATTATCACCGCGTTCTAAAGTACGAAGTAGTATAGATATACTGACGAGCACCATAATTTCGTGCCTGAATTAGAAGGTAGAGGGTCAAGCAGTTCGAGAACGTTGCCACCTTCTGTGTGGGACGATCTGCTAAGTCAGTAGCTTCATCTATCCAGTTAATCGGAGAGTGAAACCAGGTATTGCTGGATCAAATTCATTGGGCAGTTTTGGCAATAGACACCTTATTTCACGGTTTGAATAGAAAAGTAAAGCGTCATGCATTTGATAGCAATGCCAATTGGTGATAAAGTCAAACACCTTGCCGATGGCGTTACCTATGTAGGAGCTAACCCGCCGTTTCGATAGTATGACTTCGTGTCCAGAGAAAGAAATTAATCGTCATATTCTGAGACGGGCACATTAATTTAATGCATGAATCAGGAGCTCGTGGGACAAACCGTTCTCGAACGTTGCCACATTCTTTGAGATTCCAACGGGCAAGTCAATATCTTCACGTCCCCTGTGGGTCCGAAAGTGAAACGAGACTTTCCGGAAGTAAATGCGCTGAAGAGTATTAGCAATGGACGCCTTAATTCACGGTTTGAATAATAAAGTGCAGAGTCAAGCCGCTCGAGACCGTTACCAACTGGTACAACGTCAAACTCCCTTCCGGATACCTTATCTAACGCGAAGATAACCCGCCGTATCGAGAGTGTAACTTCTTGTTCAGAGGAGAACATTGGTATACATTTTAGCGACTGGCACCTTAACACTCCGGGATACAGTTTCACTCTATAGCATTAGGTATCGCTCTACAACAGTATGGCAGCCTGCTCTATTATTCATACCGTGAATCAAGGTGTCTATTACCAGAACTGTTTAGCTTATTTACTCCCGGAATATCTCGGGATAGGTAATGCTACTGGCTTAACTGTTCATCTCTTACAGAAGGTGGCAACTATGTCGATCGGATGGACCCCCGATTTTCAATTCATTCATCAATTTGAGGTGTCCGTCACTGAAATGGACTGTGATTTCTTTCTCAGGACACGATATTATACTGCCGATGTAAGGCCTTCGGTAAAACGTTTGACATTATAGCAACTGGTAACGTTCCCAAAAGGTTTGACGCTAGACTTTAATATTCAAGCCGTGAATTATGGTGCCCATTGCCAATAATCTTCAGCGGATTTACTCCCGGAGTACATCGTTTTCCTCTCGGAATCACAGTATACCTGAAGCAATTGGCTAAGCACTCATGAATGGTGGTGACGTTCTCCAGCGGATGGTCCCTCGATTTTGCTACTCGAACATGAAAGTGAGGGGTCCCTCTGCCAAAATGTCTAGAGATATGTTTTTGCGCGAACAGTAAACACGACACATCCCTACAACGGGTTTGGTGCCTGAGGGCATGGTATTCGGTATAGAGTATGTCTTTATATCAATTGATAATGCTTTCCGACAGCTTGAATTTGAACCTCAATTTTCAGAACGTGAATTCATGTGCCTATTGCCTACACTGTTCAGCGGAGTTACTTCTGGAGTACCTAGCTTGACTCTCGGAATCTCTAGATAGGTGAAGCTAATCTCTAAGCCGTTCGTCTCTCACAGAATGTGGCAACGTTGTCGAGCGATTTAACGCTCGATCTTCTAATTCATACATGAAGTCAAAGTGCCCGCCACTGAAATGGATGCTGTCTTGTTTCTCTGAACACGAAGTTATATTCTCGATGAGACGTGTGGTATTCACGGCAGGTAGCGTCTTCAGTAAAGAGTCTGACCTTATAACAATTGGTAACCTTCTCAAGGGGCGTGACGCTCTATGTTAATATCCAAACCGTGAAGCATGGAGTCTATTCCCAATACTGTTCAGCGGATTATCTCTCGAAATACCTGGTTTGACTTTCGGAATCACAGGATAGTTGAAGATATCGACTTAGCCGGTCAATCCTCAATGAAGGTGGTAACGTTCTCGAACGGATAGACAATCGACCTCCTAGTTAAGCCGTCCGTCTGCTAAAATGTCTACCAATTTGTTGCTCTGAACACGAAGTTATACCCACGGTACAGCTGGTCATGTCCTCCGAAAGCATGGAATCCGGTAATGAATATGACATTATACCAATGCGTAACGTTTTCAAACAGTATAACTCTCTACTTTAATACTCATATCGTGAATTAACGTTTCTGTTGCCAATACTGTGCAGCGTATTTTCTCGCGGAAAACCAGGTTTGACTCTCGGAATCATAGGATAAGTGAAGCTATGGACTTAGCCGTTCGACCTTCAAAGTCGGTGGTAACTTTGGTACACTCGATTTTCTGTTTTATGCATGAAATTAAGGTGACCGTCACTAAAATGTATGCTAATTCGATACTTTGAACACGCTGCTATACACTCGAAACAGCGGGCTAGGTTTTCGGAGGATAAGGTCTTCGCTAAAGCGATTGACTCGATACCAATTGGTAACGTTCTCCGATGGTTTGAAACTCGACCTTCTTATTCATACCTGAAATTAAGGAGCCCGCCACCAGAATATAAACTAATTTGTAACTCTGATCACGAAGTTATACTCTCGATGCAGCGGGTTAGTTTTTCGGAGTGTAAGGACGTTGCTAAAACGTTTGACATTATACCAATTGGTAACGCTCATAAACAGTTTGACGCTCTATGTTAATATTCAAACTGCGAATTACGGTGTCTACTCCGAATACTGTTCAGCGGACGTACTTCTCTGTTTTCCTGGGATGACTCTCGGAATCACGGGATAGGTGAAGATATTCACATGGCCGTTCGACTCTCAAAGGGGGCGGTAATGTTCATGATCAGCCTGCCGCCCAATCTTATAATCCATACACGAAATGAAGATGCCCGTCACTAATATGTCTACTATTTTGCTTCTCGTAACTCGAAGTAATACCCTCAATATAGCGTGTTAACTTCTCGGAAGGAATGGCCTACGGTAAAAAGTTAGACTTTATACGATTGGCTAAATATGTACAACGAACAGTGTATAATGGTACGGCAGATCGAGCAACACTACTGTATGGTCACCGTTAATTTCTCACGACATGATTTTAATCCGTATACAATTCTTTTTCATTCTTATTTTTATATAATAATACTGCAATTTACTATTATGGTAATTACAATTTTTTGCGAACTTGTCAATTGTTAGTTGAAAAATTTTTGTTTTTGGATACAAGTATCATTGGAAATGGTTCAGTGCACGTTCATGACATCATTTTGTTAAACTTATTGTTATTTCATATGATTGTCTGTATACGTACCTACGCTCCCAGAGCGACACAGCTGCTGTGGTCCTGTACTTGCGTATGGCAAATCGGAGCGGTATACTGGATGGTCTTCGTTGATTTCGTTAACGATGATTTTGAGCCGTGTGCATTTTGTCCCAATTTTCCCATTTATTTACACTCACTGTAATTTAATGTTATGATATTTTCGATTTTCATCTAAACTTTCAATTTATATTTTAAGGAATTGTATTTTTTCAGTAAATGAGACATTAGAATTAGTTGAGTGCACGTTATGACATTATTGTGTTAACCTTATTTTCATTTCATATCATAGTCCGTATACGTTCCTGTCTTGTATTTGCGTACGGCAGGTCGGGCGACACTACAGAATGGTCTCAGTCAATTTCTCTATCCTTCGCCTTTATCCTTCGACACGACTGGCGAGGTCTAGTTTGTAGCTACGTGCGGCTGGTCTGGGCGACATTACTGCATGGTCTTCGTTGATTTCTCCAACCTTGATATTGTACCGCACGCATCTTTTTCCAGTTTTCCATTTACTTATACGTACTGTAATTTACTCTTATGATATTTTCAATTTTTTACGTAATTATCAATTTTTAGTTTAAAAGATTGTATTTCCTTGGAAGAGTGCCCTTGCAATTAGTTGAGGGTACGTTTATAACGTTATCTTGTTAATCTTATTGTTATTTTATTTGATTGTTTTTGTAGGTACCTCCGCTTCCTGTGCGACACGCCTGGCGAGGCATAGTAATTGCATACGGCAGATCGGAGAGACACTACTGTCTGATCTTCGATAATTCCTCTAACCTTGATACTGTACCGCATGTATTATTCCCCATTTTCCATTTATTTATACACACTGTTATAAACTGTTATTGTATTTTCGATTTCTTTAAAAATTTTCAACATTTATTTTAAAAAATTGTACTTCTTAGTAAATGTGTCATTGGAATTTGTGGACTGTACGTTTATCGCGACATTTTGCTAAACTTATTATTGTTTGATATGATTGCCAGTATGCGCACCTACGCTTTCGGAGCGACACGGCTGGAGTGGTCTTGTAGTTGCGTACGTCAGACCGGAACCGCACTACTGGATTGTTTTCGGAAATGTCTTCGGCCTTGATTTCGTACCGTATGCATTGTTTTCTAGTTATCCATTTGTTTATACTTACTGTTGTTTAATATTGTTATATTTTCGATTTTCTTCGAAATTTTCAATTCTAAGTTTAAACGATTGTATTTCATTATAAAAGTGTCCTTGGAATTACTTGAGTGTATGTTTATGACATTATTTTGTTAAACTTATTCTTATTTTACATTTCTTTATTTTACATTTTTGCCTGCATGAGAACCTACGCTGCAGGACGGGCAGTACATGCGAGGCCTTGGAGTTGCATACGACAGAACGGAGCGGCGCTACTGGATTGTCTTTGTTCACTTCGTAGACCACAATATTATCCATATACATTCTTTCGCAGTTTTCTATTTATTTACAAATACTGTGATTTATTGTCATGGTTATTGCGATTTTTTTGTCATAGCTTTTTATTTTTATTTTATGAACCTGTATCTCTTAGTAGAACTGTGTTTGGAAATTGTTGAGTGTGCGTTTACGACTATATTTTGTCAATCTTTTTGATTTTTTCTACGATTGTCTCTATACGTACGTACGCTGTCAGAACTGCAGCGCTCGCGATGTCTGGCACCTGCATACGGCAGTTCGAAGTTGCACTACTGGATGATCTATGTTACTTTCATTAACCTTGATTTCATACCGTATGCAATTTTTCCCAGTTTTCCATTTATTTATACATACAGTAATTTACTGCAATGATATTTTCAATTTCTTCCATATTTCTCAATTCTTAGTTAAATGAATTGTATTTCTTAATAAGAGTGTCTATTAACTCCGTTCAGTCAACGTTTATGGCAAAATTGTGTTAAAGTTATTGTTCTTTTATATGATTGCTTCTGCTGGTACCAATGCTTCCAGTGCGACATGGCTGGATTTGCCTCGTAGTTGCGTTCGGTAGATCGGAGCGACCCTACTGTACGGTATTTCCTTATCCTCGACTTTGTTGCGTATGCATTTTCCACATGTTTTCTATTTATATAAGCATAGCATAATTAACAGTTGTATTTTCAATTTTATTCAAAATATTTAATTTTCAGTGGATAAAATTGTGGTCCTTAGTAAAAGTAACTTTGGAATTTCTTGAGGGTACGTATGTGACATTATTTTTTTGAATTTGTTGTTGTATTATATGATTGTCTGTACTCCAGATTACGCTATCGGACCACAGGATTGTCGTGAACTTGCAGTTAAGTATCGGTAGATCGTTGCGACGCAGCTCTGCTCGTCGCAGTATGCCATCGGCTCTGCGGTTCTATACGAGCGGATTGACGATGTAGTTATGTACGGAAGATCGGGAGTCACAACTGGCTAATACACCTTAATTTCTTTAATCTTGATTTGGGCCAGCATCCGTTACTCCTCGTGTTTTCTATTTATTTACACATATTCTAATTTACTGTAATATTTTGAATTTTCTGTCAAAAGTTTCAATTTTTAATATAAAAAACTGTACTTCGCAGTACAGGTTTCTTCCGAATTGATTGAGTTTCCGCTGATGACAATCCATTGTTAAGCTCGTTATTATCTTATATGATTCATGATCGTCACGGATGAAGACGTCCTGCAGTTGCACTCGGTATATCGGTGCGACGCTACTGCATGACCTTCGATATGTGTTCTAACCTTGATAATGTACCGTATGCATTCTTTCCCAGTCTTCCATTTATTTATATATACCGTAAGTTTCGGTTCTGATATTTCCGATTTTTTTCGGAACATTAATTTTTAGAATAAAAAATTGTATTTCTTTAGATAAGTGCCTTTTGAATAAGTTTTAGTGTACGTTTGTGACAATATTTTGTGAATGCTATTGTTATTTTATATGATTGTCGACAGGACTGGAGTGGACTTGTAGTTGCGTACGACAGATAGGGCGAAACTGCAGTATGGTCTCCATCAATTCCTTTACACTTGATTTCGTACCGCTTGCATCTCTTCCTAGTTCTCCATTTATTTATACATACTGTGATTCAGTGTTATGATATATTCGACTTTTTGATCAAAATTTTCGACTTTTATCTCAAACAATTGTAGTCTTTGGAATTTGATGAGTATACTATTATGACAGTATTTTGACAATCTTATCGTTATTTCATATGATTGTTTCTATACGTATGCTGTCACGTGCGACACGACTATAGTGGACTCCATGTTTCATTCGGTAGATCGGAGCGGCAATACTGTATGATCCACGGTTATTTCATTAATCTTCATTTTGTACCGTATGCACGCATTCCCCTGTTTTCAATTTGTTTATGCAACCTGCCAATTACTGTTGCGATATTTTCGATTTCTATCGAAATTTTCAGTCCTCATTTCAAGAAATTGATCTTCTGAGTATAAGTGCTTTTGGTTTCAGTTGAGTGTACCTTAATCACATAATTCTGTTAAACATGCTGTTATTTTATATGATTGTCTGTATACGTACCCACGCTTCCAGAGCGACAGGCCTGGAGCGGGCAAGTAGTGGCGTACGGTTGATAGGCGCGAGTCTACTATATGGAATTGGTTCATTTCTTTAGCCTTGATATTGTACCGTATGCACTCTTCCGCTGTTTCCTATTTATTTCGACATACTGCAATTTATTGTTATAATATTCTCGATTTTTCATCAAAATTTTCAATCCTTATCTTAGAGAAATGAACTTCTTAGGAAATGTAACCTTGGAATTAGTTCAGTGCACCCGAGTGATATTATTATGTTCAACTAATTGTTATTTTGTATGATTGTCCGTGTATGTACCTACACTGTTTGCGTGAGACGACTGGCGATGTCTTGTAGTTGCGTACGACAGAACGGAGCGAGACTACTGGATGGACCTCGATAATGTTTTTAACCTTCATATTGTACAGTAAGAATTTTTTCCCAGCTTTTCCTTTATTTGTAAATACTGTATGCTGCTGCTATGATGTTTTCACATCTCCTATAAAATACAATTTATGACATTAAAAATAGGAGGGTTTGAATAAAATCGGAAATATCATAACAGTAGATCACAGAATGTAGAAATAAATAGTGAATATCGAAAGAATGCATTCGGCACAATATGAAGGTTAGAGAAATTGACGAATATAATACCGTAGTGTCAGTCCGACTTGCCGATCGCAACTCCAAGGCCATAAAAGGCGTGTCGCCCCGAAGCGAATGTACGTATAAAGACAATTATGTGAAATAAAAATAAGTTTCTTCACAATATTGGCATAAACGTAAACTCAACAAATTCCAAAGACGCTATTACTATGAAACACAATTTTAGCGACGAAAAATAGAAAATATCGAAATAAATCGAAAATATCGTAACAGCAAGTCAAAGAATATATAAATAAATGCAGACTGGAAAAAATGCAAGCGGTACAATATCTAAGTTAGAGAAATTATCGAAGATCAAACAGTACTGCTGCTTTACTCTGCCGTACGCAACTACAAGACATCGCTTGTCGTGTTACACTGGCACCGTAGGTTCGTATAGAGGCAATCATGTAAAATAACAATAAGTTTATGAGAATAATGTCACAAAGGAATACTCGACAAGTTCCAAAGACACTATTAATGGGAAATACAATTTCTTAAAATTGAAATTGAAAATTATGAAAAAAGAATCGAAAATATCACAACAGTAAATTACAGTATGCTTAAGTAAATGGACAATTAGGAGAAAATGTATACGGTACAAAATCAGTGTTAAATAAATTAACGAAGGCCATCGAGTAGTGCCGCCCCGATCTACAGAAAGCAACTGCAAGACCACTCCAGTCCTGTCGCGCAATGTATCGTACGTGCGTATAGAGACAATCATTTAAGATGACATTAAATTTAACATTATAATATCATGAATGTACACTCTCGTAATACCGAAGACACATTTACGGAGAAACATAATTTTTTATACTTGAAGTTGATAATTCTGGAAAAAAATTGAAAATATCAAAACAGAAAGTTCCAGTATGTAGAAATAAATAGAAATCTGCGAATGATTGCAAACACTTCAACATAGGGTTTAAAGAAATTGACAAAGACCATACAGCAGCGTCGCTCCGATCATGTAAACACAACTACAGCATAATTCCAGTTGTGTCGTGCAAGGAGCGTAGGTACGTATACTGACAACCGTATAAAATAACAATATGTATAACAAAATATTGGCATGAACGTACATTCAACAATTTCCAGATACACATTTACTGAGAAATACAATTTTTTATTTAACAATTGGATATTTTGAAAAAAATCGGAAATATCTTACATCTAAATTGCAGTATGTAGAAATAAATAGAAATCTGCGAAAGAATTCGTACAGTACAATCTTATTGTTAAAGTAATTGACAATGACCACGCATTATGCCGCCCCGATATACAGCACGCAACTACAATGCCACTACAGCAATGTCGGTCTGGAAGCGTACGTGCTCATACAGTCAATCACATGAATTACCAATGAGGGTAACGAAATAATATCATAAACGTAAACTCTATAAATTGCAAAGACACTTTCACTAGGTCATACAATTTCTTCAAATAAGAAATGAAAATTTCGAAAAAAATCGAAAATATTATAACATTAAATTACAGTATGTGTAAATAGATGGGAGAATTGGGGGAAAAACGCATACGGTGCAAAAGCAGGGTTACAGAAATTAACGTAGACCATACAGAAGTATTCCTCCGATCTCCCGAACGCAACTACAAGCCCCGGCCAGTCGTGTAGCTCCGACAGCGTAGGTACTTATACAGGCAATCATATCAAATAATAATATTTTTAACAAGATAATGTCATAAACGCGTACGCTGATCTAATTACAAAGACACTATTACTGGGAAATAAAATCTCTTAAATTAAAATTGAAAATCATGAAAAAAAAATCGAAAATATCACAACAGTAAATCCAGTATGTATACATAAACGGAAAACTGGGAAAAGATGCATACGGTACAATATGAAGGAAATAGTAATTTCCGACGACCATCAAGTAGTGTCGTTGCCATCTACCGAACGCAACCACAAGGCGACTCCAGTGGTATCGTACCGGCAGCGAAGGTACATATGGAGACAATCATATAATATAACAGGTTATATAACAAAATATTGTCACAAACGTATGCTCAATTAATTCCAAAGGCACCTTTCATGTACGATTCAATTTCTGAAATTAAAAACTTGAAATTTCGGAAAAATAGAAAATATCACAACAGTAAATTACAGTTCGTGTTCAGATAAAGAAATGTGTCTCCATTTCAGTGACGGGCACCTTAACTTCATCTATGCATTAGAAGATCGAACGTCAAACCTTCCGAGAACGTTACAACCTTATTTTAGAGACGAACGGAAAAGTCAATGGCTTCACCTATCATGTGATTCGGGGTGGCTAGCCAGGTATTCCGGGTGTAAATCCGCTGTACAGCATTGGCAACTGGTACCATAATTTGCGGAGTGAACACTAAAATAGAGCGTTACGCCGTGTGAGACCGTTAATAATTGCTATAAAGTCAAACGTTTCACCCAATGCCATACCGTCGGAGAAGCTAACCCGCCGTATAGAAAGTACAGTACGTGTTCAGGAAAACACACTTATATACAATTTAGTGACGGCACCATGAATTCATGCGTGAAATAGAAGATCGAGTGTCCTGCCGTTCAAGAGCGTTGCCACCTTCTCTGACAGATAAATGGCTAGGACAATAGCTTCATTTATCCAGTCGTTTGGAAAGTCAAACCAGGTATTCCGGGAGTAAATCCGATTTACAGTATTGACAAGACACACTGTATTTCACGGTATAAATATTAACGAACAGAGTCAAGCCGCTGTTGACAGGTACTTATAGGTATAGACTCAAATTCTATACCGAAGGCCTTACCATCCGAGAACATAACCAGCAGTATCGAGGGTATGACTGCGTGTTCAGGGGAGAAAGTACATATACCCATTATATAAGGCCACCTTCATTTCATCTATGATTCAGCATGTCGAGGTTCAATCCGATCGAGAAGTTTTCCACCCTCCTTGAGATTCAAACGGCAGAGTCAATAGCTTCACCTATCCTGTGATTCCGAGAGTCAAACAAGGTATTCCGGGATAAATCTACTAAGCAGTATTAGCAATAGGCACGATGCATCACGGTATGAATATTACTGTAGGGAGTCCAACTGTCGGAGAACGTTACCAATTGGAATAAAGTCACTCGTTTTACGCAATTCATTACCTTCGGGAACGCAACACGCTGCTGCATTTGTGTTCCTTAGATTTCACGTGATCCAATTATTACACATTTATCTGACGGACACATTACTTTCGTGCACATTCAGGAACATCGAGGGCCAACCGTTCGAGAACGAAGCCACCTTTTTTGAGAGTGGCACAGCTACGTCTATACGTTCAACAATCCCGTGATACTGATAGTCAAACCAGGCATTCTAGGAGTACATCCCCTGTACAGTATTGGCAATAGACACCTGAATTCTCGGCATGAGCATTAAAGTAGGAAGTCAAGTCGTCGGAGAACATTACAAATTGTTATAGAGTCATTATTTTATCAGACTACGTTACCATCGGAGCACGTATCCATGTGTATCGATAGTATGACTTCGTAAAAAGAGAAACAAATTTGTATTTTTACAGTGACGGGCACCTTAATCTAAAGGATGAGTGAGAAGTACGCGTGCCATTCCGTTCGAGGGCGTTGCCACATTCTGTGGGAGGCTAACGGCTAAATCAATAGTTCACGGATCCTGCTATTCCGAGAGTCAAACCTGGTATTCCGGGACTAAATCCGCTGAGCACTATTGGCAATAGACACCTTAATTCATGGTTGGAATATTAAAGCAGATAGTCAAACCGCTGTAGAACGTTACTTATTGCTATAGAGTAAAACATTTCACCGTTACCTCGACCTTTGGAGATGCTAACCCGTCGTATCGAGAGTATAACTTCGTCTTCAGAGGAAGAAATTAGATAACATTTTCCTGACAGGCACCTTAATTTCATTTTCTATAAGAAGATCGCGGGCCAAGCCACTCGATGACGTGGCCACCTTCTACACAGAGGGACGCCTAAGTGAATAGATTCTCCACTCATGAAATTCCGAGAGTAAAACCAGGTATTCTGGGAGTAAATCCGCTGAACAGTGTTATCAATAGACACCTCAATTTACGGTTTGAATAGTACAGTATAGAGTCAAACTGTCTGAGTGCGATTCTAATTGTTGTAAAGTCAGACGGCGTAATGAAGATTCATCCCACCGAAGAACTAATAGTAGGACGAACTAGTATACATTTTAGTGACGAGCACCTTAAATTCCTCTATGAATTAGAAGGTCGAGAGTAAAACAATTCGAGAACGTCGCATAGGTAAGGCAATAAATTTTCTTACCCTGTAATTCCGAGAGTCAAACCCGTCATTACGGTAGTAAATCCGCTGAATTATAAGGGAAATTGACACCATAATACTCGGTATGAACGTTTATGTAGAAAGCCAAACAGTCGGAGATCAGTACAAGTTGGTATTGGGTTACACTTCCTATCGAAGACCATACCCTCTGAGACCATGACCTACTGTATCGAGAATATAGCTTCCTGTTCGGAGATACAAATTAGTATACATTTCAGCAGACAAACTACTTATTTTCGTGTAGGAATAGAATTATCGGCGGTCAAACCTTTCTAGAACGATCCCATGTTCTTTGAGAGACGAACGGCCTTTTCAATAGTTTCATATCTTATGTTATTCCGATAGTCAAACCAGATATTCCGTAAGTCAATTCGCTGAACATTATTGGGAATAGACAGCATAATTCACGCTTTCAATATTAAAGTAGAGCGGCACACTATATGTGAACGTTACCAATTTGTATCGAGACAAACCGTTTACCGAAAGCCTTACCTACCGTGAATCTAACCCACTGTATCGAGAGTAAAACACCCTGTTCAGTGGTACAAATTACTATAAATTCCCGCGGTGGGCACCATAATTCCAGGAATGAATTCGAAGATCAAGGGTCAAACCGTTCGTGAACGTTACCACACTCTATGGGAATCGAGCGGCTATGACCATAGCTTCAACTATACTATGATTGCGAGAGCCAAATCAGGTATTCAGAGAGAAAATCTGCTGCTCAGTATGGACACTAGGCATCCCATTTCACAATATAAATGTTAAAGTACACCGTCAAACCTTTGTAACAGGTTACCTATTGGTGAGAAATCAAACTTTTAAGCGAAGGCCTTACCTACCGAGAAGTTAACCCGCTGTATCGGGAGTGTAATTCGTGTTCAGAGAAACAAATTAGTCTTAATTGCAGTGACGGGCACCTTAGGATCATGTTTGGATTAGAAGATTGAGGGCCATGTCGTTGGAGAACGATATCACGTTTTTTGAGTATCGAACGGCTTAGTCAATATCTCCTCCTATCGTCTGATGCCGAAAGTCAAGCCAGTCATTCCGGAAGTAAACCTGGTGAACAGTTTTGGCAATGGACACCTTAATTCGCGGTATGAATAATAAAGTAGTTTGTCAAACCGTGGAAGAACGGTACGTATTAGTATAGAATCAAACTTTTTACCTAAAGCCTTACCTTCAGAGATGATAACCCGTTGTATCTAGAGTATATCTTCGTGTTCCGAGGAGCAAATTAGTATACATTTGTGTGACGGTCACCTTAATTTCATGAATCTGTTAGAAGATTGAGTGTCAAACCTAACGAGAACGTTAAATCCTTCATTGAGGATAGAATGGCTAAGTCAATACCTATACTTTTCCTGAAATTCCCAAAGCCAAAGTAGGCATCCCGGGAGTACATCAGTTGAACGGTATTGCCAATAGTCGTCTTAATTCATGGTTTAAATTTTAAAGTAGAACGTCAATCCGTTTGAGAATACAACCAATTTGTATAAAGTCAAACGCTTTACTGGGGACCTTACCCTCCGAAAGTCTAACGCGATGAACCGAGAGTATAACATGGAGATCTGTGGAGCAAATTAGTATCCAATTTAGTGGCGGGGACCATAACTTCATGTATGATTTAGAAGATCGATGGTCAATCCGTTCGAGCACGTTACCACCCTCTTTGCGAGTCGAACTAATATGTCAATAGCTCCAACTGTCTTGTGATTCCGAAAGTTAAACCAGATATTCCAAGAGAAAATACCCCAAACAGTATTGGCAATTACCCGCTGAACAGTATTGGTAATAGGCACCTTAATTCGCGGATTGAATATTAAAGTATAGTGTCAAACTGTTTGAGTGCGTTACCAATTGGTATAACGTCAAACGTTTTACCGAAGACCTTACTCTCTGGAAATCTATCCCGCTGCATCGGGAGTATAACTTCGTGATCAGAGAAAGATATTACTTTTCATTTCAATAGCGGGTACCTTATCTTCATGTAGTAATTAGAAGTTCGATGGTGATTCCGCCGAGTACTGTACCACCCAATTTGAGGGACGAAGGGCTAAGTCAGTAGCTTCACCTGCACTGTCATACTCATGTCTGTGTAGTATAGTCGAGAGTCAGACCGTTGGAGATGGTTACCAGCCATCCTGAAAGATACACAGCTAAGCCAATAACATCACGTATCCTGTGATACCAAGTGTAAAATCAGGTATACCGGCATTAAGGTATACCGACAATTCGTACCATCAATTGCGGCAGGAATATCAATGTTGAGAATCAAGCCGTCAGAGAACACTATTTATTGGTGTAAAGACATTCTTTGTACACAATACCTTACTGACCGTGAACCCACCCCGCAGGGGCTGCGGTTGGCCTTCTGGCCCCACTGCAGTACGGGTATGACGAACCCACGGTGCCCGTGCCGGCCGAACCTAGGCCGAGGTGAGCAAGCACCTCATTCAGGAAGTGAGGTGTCCTTACGCGGGGTATGATCAGTACGGCCCTGCATACACTGGTACCACGGGAACCGTTTCGAGCCCAGGGATGCGCGGACTTCGCCCCCCCCCCGCCGGTTACTTGGGTTGGCCCCGTGGGGACAGTGATAAGCCCATATTGCGGGTTCGGGGGCCCGCCTTCAGACGGGTTAGACCTTCCACGGGTGAGCTGTGTGAGATCAGCTCGGGCACTGGCCTGCAGAGTCAGTAGGGATTTAGAATGGTCCCGGCCTACCCAAGGTTGGCGCGTAGGGCTTGCAGTCTACGAGCTAATTGGTAGGTGCGTGGTATGGTGCGCCACGCACTGCGCTGGTTGGGCGTATCCCAATCCCGCGCCCAAGGGTGCCGTGTGGATCAAGCCCTAGTTGCAGGAACCGCACGTTAAATCTCCTACAGACGTTGACCGAGAACCCAATCCGCTGTAGCGATGGTCTCGCTCCGATTTCACGTGATTACATCAGCACACATTTTAGAGGACGGGCACATTGTTTTCATGTATACATAAGGAGATCGCGAGTCAATCCGTTTGAGAACGATATCACATTCTTTGAGAGTCGCAGAGCTAAGTCAATAGCGGCAGGTATCATGCGGTACCGAGTGTCAAAACACGTATTCCGGAAATAAATCCATTGAACAGTAATGGCAATAGACACCTCTATTCACGGCATGAATATTATAGTTGAGTGTCAAACCGTCGGGGAATATTACGAATTAGTTTGACGCCAAAATACTTACCGGACACCTTACTTTCCGCGAACCTAACACGGTGTGTCGAGGGTATAAATACGTATTCGTAGAAGAAAATTTGTATTCATTTTTGGGACGTGCACCTTAATCTCAAGGATGAATAAGGAAATCGCCATTCAATGCATTCGAGAACATTATCACCTACTTTGACCGTCGCACAGCTAAGTCAGTACCTTCGGCGATCCTGTTATTCCAATAGTCAAACCAGGTATTCCCGGAGTAAATCCTCTGATCAGTATTGAAAATAGACATCTGAATGTACGGTTTGAATATTTAAATTGGTCGTCAAGCTGTTTCAGAAATTAACCAATTATTATCAAGTTAAACGTTTGACCGAAGGCCTTACCGCCCGAGAAGCTAACTCGCTTTAGCGAGCGTCTTGCTCAATGTTCACGGTAACGAATGTGTAGACATGTTAACAGACGGGCACCACGTTTTCATGTATAAACAGTAAAATCTAAAGTTAAACGTAAGTCAATATCTACATATACCCTGTAACTCCAGGAGTCAAACCACGTATTTCGGGAGTAAATACGCTGAACATTTTTACGAATAGACACCCTTTCCGGGGTATGAATAGTAATGTACAGAATCAAGCCGTGGGGAACATTACGTCAGTTATAGAGTCATACTTTTTAATGATGGTATTAACATGCGAGAAGGTAACGCGCTGCAGCGAGTATGTTGATTAGTGTTAACGGGAACAGATTAGTATAAACTGGAGTGACGGTCACCTTAGTTCCATGTACGAATACGAAGATTGACCGTGTCCACATTCTTCAAGAGTCGATAGGCTGAGTCAACAGTATAACCTATTCTGTGATTTCTCATAGTCATACCTGGTATTCGAGGTGCAAGTCCTCTGAACATTATCGGCAATAGATACCTTAATTCTCGACATGAATATCAGAGAAGTGATTCCTAGGGTCAAAGGAGTTATTCCAGGAGTATGTCCGCTGAACTGTATTGGGAATTGGAACCATAAATCTCGGTTTGAATAGTAAAGTAGCGTCAAACCGTTTGGGAGCATTGCCAATAATAAAGTAAAAAATAATAAAGTATAGAATAAAGCACTTTACCGATGGCCTTACCTACGGAGAATCTAACCCGCCGTTTCGGGATTATTACATCGAGCTCACAGGATCAGGTTATTAGAAATTTTAGCAGACGCGCACCTCAATTTCATGTATGAATAAGAAGACCACGTGTCAAACCGTTCGAGAACGTTACCATCCACATTAAGCATCGACCGCCTACGACAATAGCTTCACCTATCCTGTCATATCGAAAGTCAAACCGTGTATTCCGGTTGCAAATGCGCTGAACAGTTTTGTCACTGGTCACCGTAATCAACGGTTTAAGTATTAAGGTGTAGGATCAAACCATCGGAGAACATTACCAGTTAATATAAATTCAATCTTTTTACAGAATAACTTACTTTCCGTGAACCTAACCCGCTGTATAGGGCGGGAGTATAATTTCGTGCTCAGATAAAGACATTAGTGAATATTTTAATGATGGGCATTATAATTTCGTGTATGAATCAGAAGATATTGTGTCAAACCGTTCCAGAGCGGCACCACCATCAATGAGTGTCGAACGGCTAAGTCACACACCCCTCCTACGATTCCGAGAGTCAAATCAGGTATTCCGGGAATAAATCCGCTGTACAGTATCGGCATTAGAACCCTACATGCTGGTATAGATATGAAAGTACAGAGTCACAAAATTGTACAATTTTTCCTATCGATATGGAGTTTAACTTTTCACTGAAGACCGTGCCTTCCGAGAAGCTAATCCTCTGTATCGAGAGTGTAACTTCGTCGACAGCGAAGCAAAATATTATAAATTTTACTGACGGGAAACTTAATTTTATCTATGAATCAGAAGGTCGAAAGACAAACGGTTCGTGAACGTGATCAACTTCTTTGGGAGTCGCACAGCTAAGTCAATATCTCCACCCATTCATGGATGCCGAGAAACAAACCTAGCATTTTAGGTGTGCATACGCTGTACAGCATTGGCAATAGACAAATAAGTTCGCTGCATGAGCATTAGAGTAGGAAGTCAGACCGGCGGGGAACATTACCAATAATTCTAAAGTTATACAGGATATGTCACCATCCGAGAACGTATCCCGCTGTAACGAGAGTGTATCTTCGTGATAATAGAAACGAATTAGTATACATTAGAGTGACGGGCAGTTTAATTTCACGTTTTCATGAGAAGATCGAGAGTCAAACCGTTCGTGCACAATACAAACTTCTTTGAGAATCGGACGGCTATGTCAATAGCTTCACCTATCATGTGATTCCTAGAGCCAAACAAGGTATTCCTGGGGTAGATCCCCCGAATAGTATTGGCAATAAGGACATTAATACACGCCACGGGTATTAAAGTAGGGAGGCAAATCGTCGGAGAACATTACCAATTGCTATAATGTCAATTTTTTAGCCGAATACATCATCTTCCTAGAACCTAATCCGCTGTGCGATGAGTCTTGCCAAGTGTTCTCGGAAGCAAATTAGAAGACATCTTAGCAGACGGCCACGCTATTTTCATGTATGAATATCAAAATCGAGAGTCAAATTGTGCGAGAATGCTTCGATCATTTCTATAGGTCGCACAGCTGGTTCAATAGCTTCACCTGTCCTTTGACCGAGAGTTAAACAAGGCATTCCAGTAGTAAATCCGCTGTACAGTTTTGTCAATAGGCACGTCAGTTCGCTGCATAAGTAATAAAGTAGAGAGAAAAACCGTAGAAGAACGTTACGTACATTTGTAGGGCCAAACTTTTTAACAAAGGCCTTAACTTCCGAGAAACTAACGCGGCGCAATCGAGGGTACGTCTTCGTGTTCAGAGAAGAAAGTTATTATACATCTTAGTGTCGGGCACCATAATTTCATGTATGAATTAGAAGATACAGTGTCAATCCAATCGAGAACGTTACCAACATCTTTGGGGAATGAACGGCTGAGTCGGTAGCTTCACCTATCCTGTGACCCCAAGAGACACGCCAGGAATATCAGGAGTTAATCCGCTGAAGAGTATTCACAATGGACTCACTTATTGACGGCATGGATATTGAACGACAGAGTCAAACCGCTGGAGAACGTTACCCAATGATATAACGTCATACTCCATATCGGATATCTTACCGTTCGCGCACATAACCCGCTGTATCGTGGGTTGTACTGTGGATTCCGGGAAATAAATTGGTAGTCATTTTAGCAGACGGACACCTCGATTCTACTTCTCAATTAGCGAATCGAGTATCAAACAGTTCAAGATCGTTATCACATTCTTTGAGAGTCGAACGCCTGAGACAATAGCATCACATATAGTTGTGATTCCGAGCGTCAAGCCAGGTAATCCAGGAATAAGTAGGGTGAAGGGTATAAGCAGTAGGCATATTTTTCACGGTATGAATATTATTGTAGAGCGACAAAATATTTGAGGACGTTACCAATTGTCATAACGTCATACTCTTTACAGGATACATTAGCTTCCGAGAATATATGGCGCTGTATAGTGAGTATATCATCATGTGGAAACACGCAAGGGAGTATACATTATAGTGAATGGCACTTTAAATTCATGTATGAATAATTAGATCGAGAGCCAAGCCGTCCGATAACGTGTCCGTCTTCTTTGAGTGTCGAACGTCTGAGTCAGCACCTTAACCTATCCTGGGATTCTTAGTGTCAAGCATGTAATTCAAGAAGTAAGTCCGCTGGACAGTACTGGCAATAGACACCTTAATTCCTGGAATATTACAGCAGAAGGTCAATCCGTCGGAGAATATTACCACTTGCTATAGAGTTATTATTTTTAACGAATACATTATTTTCCTAGAACATAACCCTCTTTAGAGAGTGTCATTCGAAGTGCTCAAGGAAACAAATTAGTAGACATTTTAACATACGGAACAACTTATTCCTTTGTGTCAATAGAAAAATCGACAGTCAAACTGTTCAAGAGCGATACCACATTCTTCGAGATACGAGCGTGTAAGTCAATATGATCACCTATCCTGTAATTCCGAGAGTCAAACCAGATATTCCGGGAGTAAATCCGCGATCACTATTAATACTCGGCAACATATTTCACGGTGTAGATATGAAAGTTCAGAGTCAAATTCATGTAGAAATTTACATACTGATAGAGACTTAAACTTTTTAACGATGGCCTTACCTTTCGTGGAACTAACCTGCTGTATCATGGGAATATCTTCGTGTTCCGAGACGGAAGTTGGTGGACATATTAGATATGGGAACTCAAATTACATTTATGAATTAGAAAATCGATGGTCAAACCATTCCATAATGTTACCGCCTCCTTTGAGCGTCGAGCTGCTAAGTCAATAACTTCACCTTTAGTTGTGATTCCGTGAGTCAAACCTGGTATTCCAGTAGTATATCCGCTGAACAGTATTGACAATGGACACTTTAATTCACGGTTTGAATATTGCAGTAGAATGTCAATCCGTCTGAGATCATTACCAATTGGTATAAAGTCATTCCCTATACCGCATTCGTTATCTTCCCAGAACCTTACCCGTTGTAACGACTGTATAACTTCGTTTTCAGAGAAACCAATTTGCAGAGATTTTAGTGACGGGCATCTTAACTTCAAGTATGAACTAGAGTATCGAGGGTCAAACCGTTCGAGGGCGTTACCACGATATGTGGGAGACGAACAGCTAAGTTAATAGCTTCACCTAACCTGCGACTCCGTAAGTCAAATCAGCTGTTCCGGGAGAAAATGCGTTGTACAGTACTGGCAACATATACCTAAATTCGCGGATTCAATATTACACCGTGTGAGAGCGTTGCAGTTGCTTTAAAGTCAAACGTTTTACCGAATCCCTAACCTATCACCCCGTATCGAGAGTAAAGCTTCTTGTTTAGGGAAACACACTTGTAACACTTCAGGAACGTCACCTTAAATTCACGTATGATATAGGACATCGAGACTCAAGCCGATCGAGGGCGTTACCATCCGCATTTAAAGTCGAACGGCTAAGTCGAAGGTTTCACCTGTCGTGTGATTTCGAGAGCCCAACCAGGTATCCCGTGAGTAACTACGCTGTGAAATATTGGCAATTGACACATTGTTCCACGGTTTGAATACTCTTGCTGAGCGTCAAACGGTAGCAGAACGTTACCTATTGGTATTGAGTCAAATTAATTCCCGAAGGCCTTATCTTTGGGGAACCGGTCCCGCTGTATCGAGCGTAAAACCTGGTGTCAAGCGAAACAAACTAGTACATATTTTATCGTCGTCAACCTTAATTTCAGGTATGAATACGAAGATCGTGTGTCAAACCGTTCGATAACGTTACATACTTCTTTGGAAATCGAACGGCTAAAACAATAGCTTCACATATCGCGTGATTCCGCCTATCAAATCCGGTTTACCGGGAGTATATCCCCTGTACAGCATGGGAATTAGACATCCTAATTCACGGAATAAGTATTAATGTTCAGAGTCAAACCGTTGTAGAAAGTTACCAATTCCTATGCAGTCAAATTTTTACGGAAGGGGTCACCGTCCGAGAAGCCTTGGTCGGTGTTGAGAGTGCTTTGCTGACTATCCGCGGAAACAATCAGTACATACTTTAGCTGGCGGACACATGATTTCCGAGTAAGAATTGCATAATCGAGAATCAAACAGTCCGAGAACGATGCCACGGTCTTCATGGAATGGCACATATAGCACAACAGCTTCACCTATTCTGTGGTTCGGAGAGTCACGGTAGGTATACGAGGGGTATATCCACTGAAGAGTATTGGCAATGAACATCTTAGTTCTCTGTTTTATGGTTAAAGTAGAGCCTCAATCCGTTTGAGAACGGTACCATTTGCTATAAAGCAAACGGTTTACTGTCGGACGTATATTCAGCGAACCTCACCGGCTTCATCGAGAGTATAACATCATGTTCAGATCATCATATTAGTTAACATTTTAGTGACTGGGACATTAACTTAATGTACAAATTAGAGGATGGGTGGTCAATCCTTTCGGGAACGTTAGAACCTTCACTGAGACTCGAGTGGCTCAGTCAGTAGCTACAGCTATCATGCGGTTCCGAGGGTCAGGCCAGGTATTCCAGAAGTCAATCCGCAGTGCAGTATTACTAATGGACACGTTCATTCACCGCTTTAATATTAAAGTAGAGTGTCAAACCCTTGTAGAACAGTCCCTATTATTATAGTGTCAAGCCCTTTCGCTAGGCCTCACCTTTCGAGAAACAAACCGAGTGTATCTGGGGTATAGCTACATGTTTATAGATGAAAATACTTACTTAATTTAGTGACGGATATGTTTCTTTCATGGATGAATAAGGAGATCGCGAGTCAATACGTTCGTGAATGTTATCACATTCTTGAGAGTCGCGCAGCTATGTCAGTATCTTCACCGATCCTGTTATTCCGAAAGTCCAACCAGGTATTCCGTGAGACAAGCCACAGTGCACAATCCCCATTGGACACTATAATACGTGGTACGAATATTAAAGTAGCGCGTCGAACCTTTGCAGAACGCTACATAGTAGTATAGTGTCAAACGTTTTACCGACGGCACTTCCCTTCTCATAAATAACCCCCTGCATCGCGAGTAGATCTTCGTGTTTAGAGAAACACATTATTGTACATTATGGAGATGGCATCTTAGTTTCATGTCTAAATTAGATGATCGGGGCCAAGCCATACGGGATTGATACCACCCTGTGTGACAAGCGACCAGCTGAGTCAATAGCTTCACCTACCCTATGATTCCGCGAGTAAAACCTGGTATTCCGGTAGGAAGTCCGCTGAAGCATACTGGAAATTGACACCTTAATTCAGAGTTTGAATATTAATATAAACCGTCCAGACGTGTATGAACGTTACAAGTAGCTATAAAATCATACGTTTTACCGAAGACCAGACCCACCGGGAATCCAACACGCAGTATCGAGAGTATAACTTAGTGTTCAGAGAATGAAACTGGTATTAGTTTCAGTAAGGGGCACCTTAATTGCATGTATGAATTTGAATATCGATGGAAAAATCATTCGAGAACATAACGACCGTCATTTCGAGACGCAGGGCTATGTCAATAGCTTCACGTATCCTGTGATTCCGAGAGTAAAATCAGGTAATGCCGAGGTAAATCCGCTGTCGAAAATTGGCAATGGACACCTTATTTCACTGCATAAATATTAATGTAGGAAGTCATACCGTCGGAGATCATTACCGAATCGTATATAGTCATTCCTTTATTGAACACCTTACCCTGCGAGATCCATTCCTGCTGTGACGAGTGTCCTGCTTAATGTTAACGGAATCAGATGGGTAGACATTTTAGCGGACAGACACCAGATGCTTTTACACACATATCAGCATCGAGAACCAAAGCGACCGAAACGGTACTACCTTCGAGAGTAATCGTACTGCTGTGTGAATAGCATGACCGATCCTTGAGATTCCGAGAGTCAAACATGGTATTCCCGCAGTAAATCAGCTGAACAGTATTGGTAATATACACCCTAAATTGCTATGTGAATATTAAAATAGACCGTCAAAACGTTTGAGAACGGTACCAATTGCCATAAAATCAAACGATTTACCGAAAACCTTACATAGGTAGTAGTAACATTCTCAAACGGTTTGGCCCTCGTTCTTCTAAATAATACATGAAATTATGGGGCCAGTCACTAAAATTGAATCTAACTTGCTTCTCTGAAAGCGAAGCCACATCCTCCATACAGCTGGATAGCTTCTAGGAAGGTAAGGCCTTCGGTAAAATGTTGACTCTTTAGCAACGTATAACGATCTACAACGGTTTGACTCTGTATATTAATATTAATACCGTAATGTATGATGTCTAAGACCAATACTGTACGGCGGATTTACTCCCCGTATAGCTGCTTTCATTCTCGGAGTCGCAGGATATGTGAAGCTACTGACTTAGCCGTTTGCCTCTCACAGATAGTGGCAATGTTCTCGAGTGGTTTGACACTAAATTTTCTTATTCATACATGGAATTAAGGTGACCGTCACTAAAATATACACTGTTGTGTTTCATTACAAACATAGCTGTACTATCGTTACGCTGGGTTAGCCTCTCGGACTGTAAGGCCTTCGATAAAGAGGATAAGTTCATACCAATATGTAACGTTCTATAACAGTTCGGCACTGTACTTTACAATTCCTAATGTGAACTAAGCTGTCTATAACCAGTACCGATCAACGCATGAACTTCATCAGGATCTGGTTTGTATTTTAGAATCGCAGGATATGTTATGATGTTGACATGGCTGTCTGACTAGCAAAGGGGGGGGGGGGGGTATCGTTCTCGAAAGTTTAGGCACTCGATTTTGGTATTCATACGTGAAAATGAGGTGTCCATCTGGTAAAATGACTACTAATTTAATTCCGTTACCACTGAGTAAGACACACCCTACAGAGTGTTGGGTTCTCGGAAGTTAGGATCTTCCGTAAAAATTGTGAATCTATACGAATAGGTAACGTTCTACAGCGGTGTAACAGTCTGCTTTAATATTCAAACCGTGAATTAAGGTGACAAATGCAATATTGTTCAGCGAATTTACACCTGGAAGTCCTGGTCCGACTCTCGGAATCGCGGGGTAAGTGAAGCTAGTGACATAGATGTTCGACTCTCAAAGCTAGTGGTAACGTCCTGGAACAGTTTGCCATTCGATCTACTATATCATACATTGAGTGATGGTGTGTTCCACTATAATGTATAATAATTTATATCTCAGAACACGAAGATGTACCCACGATACAGCGGCTAATGTTCTCGGAAGATAAGGTATTGGGCAAAAAGCATGCCTTTATACCATTTGGTAACGCTATCAAGCGGATTAACGCTCTACCGTAATATTCAAACCATGAATTAAGATGTGCTTTGCCAATACTGTATAGCAGATTTATTAGCGGAATGCCTGGTTTGACTCTCGCTATCACAGGACATGTAACGCTATTGACTTAGATGTGCGACTCTCAAAAAGGGCGATAATATTCTCGATCGGATTGACTTGCGATCTTCTCACTCATCAACGAAATTAAGATGCCCGTCACTAAACTGAATACAAATTATCTTCTATAAACACGTAGATATACCATCGATACACCGGGTTCGGATCTCGGATGGTGAGGCCTTGCAAAAAAGTTTGACACCATAGTAATAGGTAATGATCTACAAAGGCTTGACGCTCTACTTTAATATTCATACCACGAATGAACGTGTCCATTGGTAATACTGCTCTGTGGATTGACTTCCGGAATACCTGGTGTGACCGTCGGAATCGCATGATAGTTGCAGCTGCTGAATAAGCCATCGAATTTCAAAGACGGTGCTAACGTTCTCGAATGGATTGACATTCCATCATTCAGCTCACACATGAAATTAAGGTTCCCGTCTTTAAAATGTATAGTAATTTGAGTCTGCAAACACGAAAATATACCCTCGATACAGCGCGTAATGTTTGCGGATAGTAAGGAGTTCTGTAAAACGTTTGACCCTATACCAGTAGGTAACGTTGCACGATGGTTCGAATCTCTATGTTATGACTTATGCCGCGATTTAAGGTGTCAAATCCCAATAACGTTCAGAGGATTTACACCCGGAATACGTGGTATCTGTCTCGGAATATAAGGACAGGTGAAGCTACTATCTTAGGAGAGGGTGGTAACGTTCTCGAACTGTTTGACACTTGACTTTCAAATACATACATGAAATTAAGGTAACCGCCAAGAAAATGTATACTAATATACGCCTCTTAACACGGAGATATATTCTCGTTACAGCGGTTCGTGTTCACAGAAGGTAAGGTATTCGGAGAACGAAAGACTTTACACCAATTGGTAATATCCTCCCAGTGTTTGACTCTCTATATTAATGTACATACCGCCGATTGAAGTGTCTATTGCCAATGGTTTTAAGCGGTCTTACTCCCGGATGACCTGCATTGACTCTCGGAATCACACGATAGGTGCACCTATTGACTTCGCCATTCGTCTATCAAAGAAGGTGCCAACGTTCACGGGTGGTTTCGCCCCTCCATCTTCTACTTCATGCATGAATTTACGGTGCCCTCACTATAGTGTGTACTAATCTGTTTCCATAAACACGTAGCCATATTCTCGATAAGGAGCGTTACCTTCTCGCACGGTAAGGCATTCGGTATCGCGTTTGACTTTATAGCAATTAGTTACATTCTCATACGGTGTGACGCTCTGTTTTAATATTCACTCCGCGAATTAAGGTACCCATTTCCAATACAGTACAGCGCACTTACTCCCGAAATATCTCGATTGACTTTCGGCATTACAGCCTAGGTTAAGCTATTGACTATGCTGATTGAATCTCAAAGTAGGTGGTGACTTTTTCGAAAGGTTTGAACCTGAATACCGCAATTCATAGATGAAATTAAGGTGGCCGTCTCTTAAATGTATAATAATTTGCTTCTGTGACCACGAAGTTATACTTTCGATATAGCGGTTTAACTATTCGAAGGTAACACGATCAGTGAGAAGTTTGACTCTATATCAGTAAGTAACGTTCATGAACGGTTTGGATCTGCTCTTTAATATTTATACCATGAAATAGGATGAATAAGGCCAATACTGTACAGCGAATCTACTTCTTGAATACCTGGTTTGGCATGCGGCATCGCAGGGTTGGTGAGACTATTGACTTATCCTGTAGATCCTCAAAGAAGGTGGCATCGTTCTGGAACGGTTTGACCCTCGATCCTAATAGTTCATACATGAAATTATGGTGCCCGACACTGAAATGAAGATTAATTCCTTTCTCTGTACATGAACCCATACGGCTTCGCGGATTTACTCCCGGATTACTTGGATTGAGTCTCCGAATCGCAGGACAAGTGAAGCTATTGACATAGCAGACCGTCTCTCGCAGAAGTTGGCAACGTTCTCGACCGGTTTGACAATCGATCTTCTAATTCATTCATGGACACATGGTCAGGTCACGAAGTTGTATGCTAATGTGGTTCCCTCATCACGTAGCTATACTCTGAAATGGCTGGTTATCTTCCCCGAAGGAAAAGCCATCGGTAAAGTGTTTGAATTTATAACAATTCGCAACGTTCTAAAACGGTTTGACGCTCTACTTTAAATTTCGAAACGTGACTTAAGGTGTCAATTGCCTACACTCTTCAGCGGATTTACTCTCGGATTACCTAGTTTGGCTCTTGGAATCTTGGAATAAGTGAGGCTATTTACGTACCTTCATGTCTCTCAAAGGATTTGGTAATGTCCTCGAACGGTTGGACATCGATCTTGTAACTCTTCCATGAATTTAAGATGCACGTCACTAAAATGATCATGAATTTACTTCCCTGAACACGAAGTTATACTCACGATACAGCGGGTTATCTCCTCCGAATTTACAGCTTTCCGTAAGATGATTGACTCTATAGAAATAGGTAACGTTCTACAACGGTTTGACGTTTAGCTTTAATTCTCAAACCGAGGGTCTAGGTGTATATTGCCCATACTTTTCAACGATGTTACTCCCGGAATACCTGGTTTGACTATCGGAATCACAGGGCAGGTGAAACTTTTGACATAGCCGATCGACTCTAAATGAGGGTGGTAACTCCCTCGGAGGGCTTGACACACTATGCTGTTTATCATACAGGAAATTATGGGGCCCGTTACAGAAATGTATTCCAAATTGTTTCTCTGAACACGAGATTATACTCTCGCTACAGCGCGTGTTGTTTCTCTGAGGGGAAGATCCTCTGTATAAGCTTCGACACAACTGCGAGTGATATCGTTCTCGAAGATTTTTGACTTTGGACATCAATATTCGTTCCGTGAATTATGATGTCCATTGGTTGGTAATTCTGTACAACGGATCGTCTCCCGAAATGCCTGGCTTGACCCGCGGGTTAGCAGGAATAGTGAAACTATTGACTTAGCTGTCCGGTTCTGCAAGAAGATGGTATCGATCTCGAAAGGATTGTCACTGGATTTTCCTATTCATATATGCATTTACGTTGTCCGTCTGCTGAAATATTGACTAATTCGCTTCTTCAACACTAAGATAGACAATCGCTAGTTTGGGGTTTGTTATCGGATAAGTTAGCCGATAAATCGTTTGACTTTTCATCAGCTGGTAACGTTCTCGGACGGTTTGACGTTCGCCCTTCTAATGCACACGTGAAGTTGAGGTGCCCGTCACTGAAATGGAGACCCATTTCTATATCTGAACACGAACTGTAATATACTGTTATGATATATTCGATATTTTTCAAAATATCAAGATTTTAATTTCTGAAATTGAATCGTACATGAAAAGTGCCTTTGGAATTAGTTGAGCATACGTTTGTGACAATAGTTTGTTACATAACATGATTGTCTCCATATGTACCATCGCTGGCGGCACGATACCACAGGAGTCGTCTTGTGGTTGCGTTCGGTAGATGGGATCGACACTACTTGATGGTCGTCGGAAGTTACTATTGCCTTGATGTTGTGCCGTATGCATCGTTTCCCCGTTTTCCGTTCATTTATATATACTGTAATTTAATATTATATGATACTTTCGATATATTACAAAATTCTAACTTTCCATCTTAAAAAATTGTACTTCTTTGTAAAAGTTCCATTTGAGTTAGTTGAGCTTACGTTTATTCCCGTATTTTGTCAAGCTTGTTGTCATTTTACAATATTGTCTGTATACGTGCCAACTCAGCCGGAGCAAGACAACTATCGATGCCATGTAGTTGTACACGGCAGCTCGAAGCGGCATTACTGTATGGTTTCAGTAAATTCCTTATGCTTGATTTTGTATCAAATGCATTCTGTCCCTGTTCTCTATTTATTTATAGATAATGTAATTTACTGTTGTCATATTTTCGTTCTTCGTCGAAATTTTCAAATTTTATGTAAAATAATTGTATTACTTAGTAAAAGTGCTCTTTGAAATTAGATGAGCGTACGCGCTCATGACATTATCTTGTTAAAAATATTGTTATTTGGTATGATTGTCTGTATAAGTACCTACGCTTTCGGAGCTACACGCCGGGCCGAGGCATGTAGTTGCGTTTGGGAGACCGGAGGGAAGCTACTGCATGGTCTACGTTAATTCCTTTAACCCTGCTTTTGTAGCGTATGCATTTTTTCCCCAATTCTCCCATTTATCTACACGTACTGTAATTTAATGTTATAATATCTCCGATTTTTTTCAAAATTATCATTTCTTATTTGAAGAAATTGTATGACTTAGTGAAAGTGCCTTTGCAATTCGTAGAGTTCACGTTTATGATATTATTTCGTTACCCTCATTGATACTTCATATGATTAGCTGTATGAGCACGTACGCATCCAGACCGACATTGCAGGAGTGGTATTGCGTGCTGTAGATCGGGGTGGCATGTTGCATGGTCACTGATAATTACTTCAACAATAAGATTGTTCTGTACGCATTCTTTCGCAGTTTTCTATTAATTTCTACATACTGCAATTTACTCGTCTGATATTTCCGATTTTCATCAAAATATCCAATTGTTAATATCAAAAATTGTATTTCTCAGTAAATGTGTCTTGGGAATTATATGAGTGTACGTTTATGGCAATATTTTGCTAATCATATTGTCGTTTTATATGATTGGCTGTATACGTACCTACGCTCCCTGTGCGACAAGACTGGAGTGGTCTTGCAGTTGCGAAATCCAGATCGGCGCGGCATACCGGAAGGCCCTCGTTTATTTCGTTAAACTTGATCATGCACCGTTGTCATTTCCCCCAGTTTTCCATTTTAGTATACATACTGTAGTTTACAGTTATGATATTTCCCATTTTTTTTCAAAACTTCAACCTTTTTGTTTTAATAATTGCATTTATTGGGACAAGTGCCATAGAATTAGTAGAGTGAACGATTATGACAATATTTTGTTAAATTCATTGTTACTTTATAGGATTGCCTTTATATGCACCTACGCTGCCGGTATAACGCGCCTGGACTGCTCTTGCAGTTTCGTATGACCGATCGGATCGACGTTACTGCATGATCTTCGTTAATTTCATTAACCATGATATTGTACCGTATGCATTTTTACCCAGTCATCCATTTAATTATGCATACCTTTATTTAGTGTATGACATTTTCGATTCTTATCAAACATTTCAATTTTTAGTATAAAAACTTGTATTCATTAGCACAGTGTCTACGGAATTATATGTGTGTACGCTTGTAACAATATTATGTTAAATTCTTTGTTATTTTGAATGATTGATTGATTGATGCCAGAGAGACGCGACTGGCGAAGTCTTGAAGTTTCGTGCGACAGATCGGTGGGGAGTACCGGATGATCTTTGTTAATTTCTTTATCCATAATATTGTATTAATATTGTTATGCATTCTCACGCAGCATTCCTTTTATTTTAAAGTGCTGCAATTTGCAGTCATGATATGTTCGATTCCTTTTTAGAATTTCGTATTCTTTGATTAAAAAATTGTATTTCTTAATAAAAGTGCCTATGGAATTAGTTGTGTGTACGTTTATGACTATATCTTGTATAATTTGTTGTTACATTGTGTGATTGTTTCTATATGTACCTACGCTGCCGAGAGACAGGACTGGATTCGTCATGTTGTTGCGTACGCAAGGTCGGAGCGACAACTGCTGTATGGCCTACAGTTAATTTCTTTAACCTTGATATACTACCGTATGCATTCCTTCGCATTCTTCCATTTATTTACATATACTGCATTTTACTGTTTTAATACCTACGAATTTCTCCAAAATTCCGAATATTTAATATCAATCATTGTACATTTTATGAAAAGTTTCTTCGGAATCAGTTGAGTGTACGATTATGTCATCAGTTTTCTATATTTGTTGTTATTTTAAACCATTTTGCGAGTACGTTCCTACGCTCCCGGCGCGACACGGGTGGAGTTCTCTTGCAGTTGCGTTCGGAATATCGGAGCGACAGTGCTGTATGGGCTTTGATAATTTCTTTGACGTTGATATTGTACCGAGTGCATTTTTTCTCCGTATTCTGTTTATATATACATACAGTAATTTACTGTTATGGTATCTCCAGTTCTTTTCAAAATTTTCAATTTTCGGTTTAAAAAATTGTATTTATTAGTGAAAGTGTCTTTTTAATTAGCCGAGTGTACGGTTATGCCGATATTATGATGAAACTTATTTTTATTTTACATAATTGTCTTTATTCGTACATACGCTTCCGGGGCGATAAGCCTGTTATGGCCATGGAGTTGCATTCGGCTATTCGGACCGACACTACGGTATTATCTTCGTTAATTTCTCTAACCCTGATATTGTGCCGAATGCATTCTTTCGATATTCATTACTTATTTCTTCATTCTGTGATCTACTGTAATGATATTTCCGATTTTATTCATACACTCCAATTTCTTATCTCAGAAATTGTATTTTTTTGGAGCAGTGAAAACATCATAGCAGTAACGCACAGTATGAACAAATAAATGAAAAACTGGGAAATAATTCTTACTGTACAATATAAAATTTAAAAGCATTATCGAGGACCATCCAGTATTCTCGCTATGTTCTGTCGAACGCAAATACATGACCTCGCCAGTCGTCTCGCGCAAACAGCGTAGGTACATACACAGACAATCATACAAAATAACAATTAGTTGAACAAAATAATGTCATACGCGTACACTGAACTAATTCCAAAGACACTTTTACTAAGAAATACAATTTTTTAAATTAAAGATTGAAAATTTTGAAGAAAAATAGAAAATTTCATAACAGCAAACTACGGATCGTATAAATAAATGGGAAATGTGAGAAAAAATGGATTGGGTTCAAAACCATTGTAACTCGAAAGACGAAGACCATCCAGTATAGCGCTCCGATCTGCCGTACGCAAGTACAGGACCACTGCAGCTATGACGCTCCGGAAGCGTAGGTCCCTATACAGACAATCATATAAAATAGCAATGAGTATTACAAAATGATGTCATGAACGTGCACTGAACAATTTCCAAAGATGCTTGTATTCAGAAATAAAATTTTCTCAACTGATAAATGATAACTTCGGAAAAAATTGTAATTACCATAACAGTAAATTGCAGTATTAGTATATAAATATAAAAATAAGAAAGAATTGCATGCTGCACGAAATCATGTCTTAGGAAATTAACGGTGACTATACAGTAGTGTTGCTCGATCTGCCGTACCATCATTCACTGTTCGTTGTAGAACTATACCCATTTGCATACAGTGTAACTTTTTACCGTAGGCCATTCCTTCCGAGAAGCTAACCCGCTGTATTGAGCGTATAACTTCGTGTTCCGAGAAGCAAATTAGTAGACATATTAGTGACGGGCACCTTCATTTCGTGTATGGATTATAAGATTGGGCGGCAGGCTGATCATGAACATTATCGCCCCCTTTGAGAGTCGAACGTCCATGTGAATATCTTCACCTATCCCGTGATTCCGAGAGTCATCCCAGGAAAACAGAGAAGTACGTCCGCTGAACAGTATTCGGAGTAGACACCGTAATTCGCAGTTTGAATATTGAAAGAGCGTTAATAGCAGCGATTTCAAAGGAACGAATTAGCATACATTTTAGTGACGGTCACCTTAATTTCATGTATAAAACGGAAGGTCGATTGTGCGAAAGTTACCATCATCTTTGAAGGTCGAACTGATATGTCTATAGCTTCACTTATCCTATGATTCCGAGAGTCAACCCTGGTATTCCGGAAGCACATACGCTATACTGTACTGGCAATAAATTGCTTAGTTCACGGTATAGAAAATAACGTACAGATTCACACCATTGTAGATCGTTAAATATTTGCATGTAGTCCAACTATTTACCGAATGCCTTACCATGCGAGATCCTATCCCGCTCCGTCGAGAGTGTATATTCGTGGTGAGAGAAACAAATTAGTACACACCTTCGTGTCAGGCACCTGAATATCAGATATGAGATAGAAGATCGAGGGACATACCGTTTGAGAACGTTGCCACCTTCTTTGTCGGCCGATGGTCAAAGTCACTACCTTCTAATATCCTGACATTACGAGAATCAAGCCTGGTATTCTAGCAGTAAATCCGCTGCACAGTATTGGCAATAGAAACGTTAATTCACGATACGAGTGTTAAAGTAGAGAGTCAAACTGTTTGAAAACGTTACGCACTTGTATAAAGTCATATTCCTGATTCCCTACCATCGTAGGACATGACCAGCTGTACCGTGGGTATAACATCTTGATCAGAGCAATTAAATAGTTGACAATTTAGCAGACGGACGGCTTAACTAGGAGATCGATAGTCAATCCGTTCGAGGTCGTTACCACCTTCTTTAAGAATAGGAAGGCTAAGTCAATGCATGCACTTATGCTGTGATTCCTAGAGCCAAAACAGGTATTCCGTCTGTAAATCCGCAGTACGGTATTGGCAATACGCACCTTAAGTTACGATATAAATAGTGATATAGATATTCAAACCATCATTGAACGTTACCTACTGGTATAGGTCCAAACATTTTACTGGAAACCTTATCCTCCGAGAGCCCAACCCTCTTTATCGACTGTCTTGAGAATGTTCGCGAAAACAAATTAGGACACGTTTTGCGGGGGGACACCACATGTTTGTGTGTAAATATCAGCAACGAGAGTCAAAGCGTCCGTGAACGTTACCACCATCCATGAGGTTCGTGCGACTAAGTCAATACCCTCACCTGTACCGTGATTCTGATAGTCCAACCAGGTACTTCGGCAGTAAATCCGGTGAACAGAATTGGCAACAAACACCTTAATTCACGGTTTGAGTATTAAAGTAGACCGCAATACTGGTTGAGAACGTCACCAATTGGTATAATGACAAATGCTTTACCGAAATCGTTACCTTCCGCGAACATCACCGGCTTCATCGAGAGTGTAACGTCGGGTTCTGAGATAGAAATCAGTCTTCATTTCAGTGACGGGCACCTTAATATCCGGCATGAATTCGATGATCGAGGGTCAAACCGTTCTAGATCGTTACCACTTCCCTTGATAATCAAGCGGCTACGTCAATAGCTTCACCAATCGCATGATTCGGAACGTCAAATTACGACTCCGCGAGAAAATACGCGGAACAGTATTGGCATTAGACACCTTATATCACGACTTGAATATTAAAGCAGAGCGACAAGCCATTTGCGGACGATACCAATTTTTATCGAGTCAAACCTTTGCCGAAAGCCTTACCTGCGGTGAATCTAACCCTCTGTATCAAGGGTACTACATCGTTTTCAGAGATAGAAGTTAGTCATCATTTCTGTGTCGGGCACCTTAGCTAGGTGTATGATTTAGAAGACCGAGTGTCAAACCGTACGAGAATGTTACCACCCGCCTTAAGTGCCGAACCGCTAAATCAACAGCTTCACCTATTCTGTGATTCCCAGAGTAGGTAATCCGCGGCTAAACGCGCTGTGCAGTATTGGCATTATACACGCTTTTTCACGGTATGAATACTAAGGCAGAATGTCCAGCAGTCGGCGAAATTCACCAATTCGAATAAGGTCAATCCTCTTACAGAAACCCCTACCGTCCGAGAACCTAACCTTCTGTATCGAGAGTATAACATCGTACTTCAAGAAGCAAATTAGTATTCTTTGTTTTAACTGGTAAGGTAGTTTCATATATAGATACGAAGAGCGATAGTCAAACCGATCGAGAACATTACCAACATATTTGAGAGTCGAACGGCTAAGTAAATAAATAGATTCGCATATACTTTGCTTTCGAAAGTCAAACCACATATTCCGGGAGCAAATGCGCAGTACAGTACTTACAATAGACACTTCAATTCACGTTTCAAATGTTAAAGCAGGCTGTCAAGCCGTTGTAGAACATTACCTACTGGTGTAGGATATTACTTCATACAGAATGCCTTGCCGTCCGAAAAACTGACCAGCCTTATCGAGAGTATAACTCCGTGTTCAGAGGAACGAACTAGTATACATTCGAGTGACGAGCACCTTCATTTCATGCATGAATTAGAAGATGGAGGGTCAAACCGCTCGAGAACATTCCCACCTTCTGTGAGAACCGATCGACTGTGCCAATAGCTTCACATATCCTACGATTCGAAGAGTCAAATCATGTATTCCGAGGGTAAATCTGCAGTTTAGTGTGGGCATTAGAGACCCTATTTCACGGTATAAATATTAAATTACACAGCCAATCCGTTGTCGAACGTTACCTGCTGCTCTATATCGAAACTTTTATCCGAAGGCCTTACCCTCCATGATGTTAACCCGCTGTATAGAGGCTACAACATCATGATCGAGGAAGCAAATTCGTATGCATTTTAGTGCCGGGCACCATAATTTCACGCATCAATTGTGATGATCGCTTGTCAAACAGTTCGAGAACGTTACCACCTTCTTTGAGGATCGAAAGGCTATGACAATAGGTACCCCTATCATGTGATAATCTGTCTGTCAAGCAGGGTATACCGGGAGTAAATCCGCTTTACAGAATTGGCAATTAACACTTCAACCCACTCTATGAATATTAAAGTACAGAATCAAACCGCTGGAGAATGTTACAAGTTGATACAATGTCGTACTCCTCAGCAGATACCTTTCCTTCCGAGAACATAACCCGCTCTAACGTGGGTATAACTTCTGGATCAGGGGAACAAATTAGAAGACGTTTTAGAAGACGAACACCTTAACCTCAAGTATGAATTTGAGGAACGCACATCAAACGGTTCCAGATCGTTCCCAACTTCTTTGAGAGTCGAACGGCTCAGACAATAGCTTCACCTATCCTGTTATTCCGGTAGTCAAACCAGGTATTCCATGAGTCAATCCGCTGTACACTGTTGGCAATGGATACCTTAATTCACGGTGTGATTATTAGAGTAGGGCGCCAAACTGTTTGAGAGCGTTGCCAATAGTTATAAAGTAAAACGTTTTACCGAAGACCTTTCCCTGTTGAAAACTAACCAGCTGTATCGAGAGAATAACTTCGTCTTCGAAGAAGCAGCTTAGTATACAGTCCAGTGACGGGCATCTTTACTTCATGTTTGGCCTAGAAGGTCAAGCGTCAAATCTCTCGAGAACGTTACATCCTTCTATAATAGTCGAACGGCCAAGACTATTAGCTCACCTGTCCTGTGCTACTGGGAGTTAATCCGCTAACCAGTATTAGCAATACGCTAACAGTATCAATACTAACGTAAAGTGTCAAACTGTTGTGAATAGTTACCTATTCGGATAGAGGCAAACGTTTTACCGTAGGTCTCACCTTCCGCGAACCTCACACGCCTCACGAGAGTATATATTCGTGTTCAGAGATAGATATTAGTATTCATTTCTGTGACGGGCCCCTTCACTTAATGTATGAACTAGAATGCCGGGGGTCCTGATGTGCGATGTCGTTACCATCTTCGGTGAGAGATGAACGGATAAGTGAATAGCATCACCTATCCAGAGATTCCGAGAGTCAAACCAGCCACTCCGGGATTAAATCCGCTGAAAGAGTATTAGCAATAGACATATCAATTCGCGGTTCGAATATTAAAGTCGCACGTCAAATCTTTGTAGAACGTTACCTATTCGTATGGCGTCGAACTTATTACAAATGGCCATACGTTTCGTGAAGCCCAACCCGCTGCACCAAGTGTCTTGCTCAGTTTTCAAGGAAGCAAATTAGTAGCATTTACTCCAGGAATACATGGATTGTCTCATAGAATATTGGAATAGGTCAAGCTAAGGACTTAGCCGTTCGTCTCCCAGAGAAGGTGGTCACGTTCCCGAAACCTTTGACACTAGACCTTCTAATTCATAGTAGAAATTATGGTGCCGACACTAACATAGATACTGACTGGCTGGTCTGAACACGAACTTATACTCATCATACGGCGGGTTAGCTTCTCAGAAGGTGAGGCCTTAGGTAAAAAATTTGACACAATACCAATTCGTAAGGTCCTACAACGGTTTGACTCTGGAGTGTAACATTTGAACCGTGATATATCGTGTCTGATGCCAATACTGTACAGCGGATATATTCCCGGAATACCTGATTAGACCCTCGGAATCACAGGATTGGTGTAGTTATTGACTCAGCTGTGCGACACACAAACGTGGTGGTAACGTCATCAAAGCGCATAACGCTCGATCTTCGTTTTCATAATCGAAACTGAGGTGCCCGCCACTAACACGTCTACAAGTTTGTTTCTCTGAACACGGCGTTATTCTGTCGATACAGCGAGATAGTCTTTGGAGGGTAAGGTCTTCAGTGAAACCTTTAACTTTATTCAAATTTGTAACTTTCTCAGACGGATTGAAGCTCTACATTAATAATCACATCTTGATTTACGGTGTCTACGGCCAATACTGTTCAGCGGATTGACTCCCGGAATGGCTGGTTTGACTCTCGGATTCACAGAATAATGGATGCTGATATCGTAGCTGTGCAACTCACAAAGAAGGTGGTTACGTTCGCAAACGGTTTGTCCCTCGATCGTCTAACTCAGACTTGAGATTATGGTGTCCGTCACCAAAATGCATACTAATTTGTTCCTCGGAACACGATGTTATACCGTCGATATATCAAGCGGGATCGTTTCCCGGAAGGTAAGATATCCGTTGAAATGTTTGACATTCTACAAATTGGTAATGTCCACCAGTGGTTTCTCCTATAATTTAATATTTATTCGATCGAATAGGGTGTCTGATGCTAACACTGTATAGAGAATTTACTGCTGGAATACCCGGTTTGACTCTCTAAACCACAGGATAGGTACAGCTATTGACATAACCGTTTGTCTCTCACAGAAGGTGGTAACGGCCTCGAACTGTTTGACAATCCACTTTTCGTTCATGCATGAAATCAAGGCGCTCGGCACTAAAATGTATACTGATTCGTACCTCTCAACAAAATGTTATTCTGTCGATATTGCTGGTCAGATTTTCGGTGGGTACGGCATTCTGCAAGAAGTGTAAACCAGCACGTAAAGGAAGTGTCCTACAACAGCTTAACGGCCTGCTTAAATATTCAAACCGCGAATTGAGGTGCCTGTTGCCAATACTGTGCAGCGCATTTACGCCCGGAAGGTCTGGTTTAGCTTTGGGAATCACAGGATATGTGAAGCTATTTACATAGCCGTTCGAATCTCAAAGAAGGTGGTAACGTCCACGAAATGTTTGACCCTCGATCTTCTAATTCATAAATGAAGATAAGGTGCCCACCACTGAAATGAATACTAATTTCTTTCTCTGATCACGAAGTTATACTCTCGACACGGCGGGTTAGCGTCTCCGAAGGTTGGGCTATAGGTAAAATGTTTGACTCTGTACCAATAGTTAACGTTCCAAAACGGTTTGACTGTCTGCTTCAATATTCAAACCGTGAATTAACGTGTCTATTCAAATTACTGTTCAGAGGACCTACTCCTGGAATATCTGGTTGGACTCTCGGAATCGCAGGATAGGTGAAGCTATTGATTTAGCCATTCGTCTCCCACAAATGGTAGCAACGTTCCCCAGCGGTGTGACCCTCGACTTTCGAACCCATATATTGTTTTAAGGTGCCCGCCACTGAAATGAATACTAATTTCTTTCTCTGAACATGAAGTTATACTCTCCATGAAGCGGAAGATGTTCGCTGATGGTATGGTCTTCGCTAAAACGTTCGACTTCATGGCAATTGATATCATTATCAAACGGTGTGACGCTCTATTTTAATATTCAAACCGTGATTTCAGGTGTCAATTCCCAATTCGGATCTGCCTACTTACTCCCGGAATACCTAGTTTGACTCTCGGAATCTTTAGGCAGATAATGCTATTCACATAGCCGTTCGACCCTCAAAGAAGGAAGAAACGTTCTCGAGCGGTTTGACACGTGGACTTCTTATTCTTACATGAAATTGAGGTGCGCGTCTGCTAAAATATATACTAATTTTGTTCTATGAACTCCAAGTCATACCCACGATACGGCGGGTTATGTTCTCAGCATGTAAGGTACCCGGTAAGGAGTATGTCGTTATATCAACTGGTAACGTTCTCAAACGGATTGACGATCTGCTTTGAAATTTAAACCGTGAATTAAGACGACTACTGGCAATACCGTTCATCTGATTTATTCCAGGAATACATGCCATCACATTCGGAATCTCAGGAAAAGTGATGGTATTGACTTAGCCATTCTATTCTCAATGAAGTATGTAACGTTCTCGCTAGGTTGGACCCTCAATCTTCTAAAAGATTCATGAAATTAAGGTGACCGTCACACAAATGTATTATAATTTGCTTCCCGGAATACGAAGATATATGAATATACAGCGGGTTAGCTTCGCGGAAGGTTAGGCTTTAGGTAACAAGTTAGATTTTATACCAATACGTACCGTTCATCCACGATTTGACACCCTACTTTATTATTCATACCGCGAATTAAGGTGTCCATTGGCAAAACTGTTCACAGGGTTTACTCCCGGAATGACTTGTTTGACTTTCGGAATCAGAGGATAGGTGAAGATATTGACTAAGCCGTTCGACTCTCAAAGAAATATGTAACGTCCACGAACGACATGACACTCGATTTGCAATTCATATTTGAAGTTACGGTGCCCGTCACTGAAATGAAGACTCATTTCTTTCTCTGAACACGAAGTTATAGTATCGATACAGTGGGTCAGTTTATCGGAGGGTATGGTCTTCTGTAAAACGATTGACTTTGTAGGAACTTGTAACCTTCTGAAACGGTTCGACTGTGTTCTTTAATATTTATACCGTGAAGTAGGGTGCCTAATGCCCATACTGCACAGCACATTTACATGCGGAATACCTGACTTGACTACCAGAATCATGGCATACGTGAATGTATTGAATTAGTAGTACGACTCTAGAAGCAAGAGGTAACGTCCTCGCACAGTATGACCATCGATATTCTAATTCAAGCTTGAAACTAAGGCGCTGTCACTAATTTGTACACTAATGTGATTCCCTAAACACGTAGCTGTACTCTCGATATAGCGGGTTAGCTTCTCGGACGGCAAGGGATTCTGTAAAACGTTTGACATTATAGCAATTGATAACGTTCTCAAATGGTGTGATGTTCTACTTTACCATTCAAACCGTGAATTATGGTGTCTAATGCCAATAACCTTCTAGAAAGTTACCACCTTCTTTGAGAGTCGAACGGCTGAGTCAATGGCTTCACCTATTCTGTGATTCCGAAAGTCAAACGAGATATTCTGGTAGTAAATGCGTTGCACAGAATTGGTAATAGGCACGTTAATTCACGATTTGAATATTAAAATAGAGCGTCAAACCATTTGAGACCGTTACGAATTGCTATAAAGTCAAACGTATTGCCGAAGACCTTACCCACAAATAAACTAATCCGCTGTATTGAGAGTATAACTTCGTGATCAGTGGATGAAATTAGTATTCTTTTCAGTAACGGGTACCTTATCTTCATGTAGTAATTGGAAGATAGATGATAAAGCCGTTCGAATACTGTACCACCCACTTTGAGGGACGAACGGCTAAGTCAACTGCTTCACCTATCCTGGGATTCTGTGAGACATTCCAGTTATTCCGGGACTATTCCGCTGACCAGTATTGGCAATATAGTGCTTACTTCACGGTATGAATATTCAAGACGCGTAACAAACCATTGTATAGCTTCACCAATTCGTATAGTGCCAGCCATTTTGCCGAAGACCTCACATTCCGTGAATCTAACCCGCTGTATCGAGAGTACAACTTCGTGATCAGAGATTGAAATTAGTATACAATTTAGTAACGGGCACCTTAATTTCATGCATGAATTAGAATATCTAGTGTCAATCCATTTGAGAACGTTGTCACCTTCTGTGACAGATGAACAGCTAAGAGAATGGCTTCACCTGTACTGAGATTCCACGACTTAAACCAGGTATTCCGGGAGTAAATCGACTGACCATTATTGGCAATAGACACCTTATTCACGGTTTGAACAATAAAGTGTAACGTCAAACCGTTTGAGAGCACTGCCAATTGGTATAAAGTCAAACGCATTACCGAAGACCATACCCTCCGAAAAACTAACCTGCTGCATCGAGAATATAACTTCATTTTCAGAGACAGAAATTAGTATTCATTTCAGCGACGGGCCCGTTACGTTCATGTATGAATTAGAAAATCGATGATCAAACCTTCCTGGAACGAAACCTCCCTGCTTGAGGGTCGAACGTATAGGTCAATAGCTCTACCTATCCTGTGATTCCGAGAGTCAAACCGGGTAATCTGAGAGTAACTTCGCTCAAGAGGATTGCCAACAGGTACCTTAATTCGCGGAGTGAATATTAGAATAGAGCGTCACACCGTATGAGACCGTTACTGATTGCGATAAAATCAAACGATTCTTCGAATGCCTTACCGCTCGGGAAGCTAACCCACCGCAATCGAGAGTATAGCTTCGTGTATAGGGAAAAACATTAGTATACAATTTAATGACTTCACCTTAAATTCATGTATGAATTAGAACATCGAGGGTCAAACCGTTTGAGAACCTTACCACCCTGTTTGAGAGTCGAACGGATAAATAAATAGCTCCATCTATCCTGTGATTCCTGGAGTCATACCAGGTAATCCTAGAGTAAATTCGCACAAGAGGATTGTCAATAGATACCATAAGTCGCGTAGTCAATATTAAAATAGAGTGTCACGAAGTGAGAGAACGTTATCAATTGCAATAAAGTCAAACGTATTACCGAATGCCTTACCGTCCGGGAAACTAACCCGCCGTATCGAGTGTATAGCTACGTGATTACGGATACGCACCGGTATACATACTAATGATGGGGACCTTAATTTCGTGTATTAATAAGAAGATCGAGTGTCAAACTTTTCGATAACGATATCACCCGCTTTGAGAGTCGTACGGCTAAATCAATTGTTTAACATGTCCTGTGATTCCGAGAGTCAAATCAGGTTATCCGGGAGAAAGTCCACTTAAGTTTATTGGCAACTGATTCCTCAATTCACTGTATGAATATTAATATAGAGAGTCAAACCGGTGGAGAACATTACCAATGGGCATAATGTCATTCCACTTACAGAATACCATACCTCCGGAAAACCTAATCCGCTGTAGCGAGTGTCTTGCGTATTGTGCACCGAAACAATTTCGGAGAACTGTCAGCGGACGAACGCCACATGTTTGTGTATAAATATCAACATCGATGGTCAAATAGTTCGAAGACGTTCCTACATTCTGTGAAAGACAAACTGCTTAGTCAACAGCTTCACCTATCCTGCGATTCCGTAAGTCAAACGATATATTCCTGGGGTAAGTGCGCTGTACAGTATTGGCAATAGATACCTTAATTCACTGTACGAGTATTGAAGTACAGAGTCAAACCGTAGTAGAACGTTACTTTTTGGTATCGAGTCTAACTTCTTACCGGCGGCCATATCTTCCGAGAGGCTAACCCGCTGTATCGGGCGAATAACTGTCTGGCCATAGAAACATATTTGTATACACATGAGGGACGGAAAGCTTAGTTTGATGTATGTGTTTGAAGATCGACGGTCAAACCGTTCGATCCAGGATACTACCATCTTCGAGAGTCGAAAATTCATGTCAATAGCATCACCTACGCTGTGATTCAGATAGCCAAATCAGTTATTCCGGGTGTGAAACCGCTGTGTAGTATTGGCAGATCACACCTACATTCACGGTTTGAATATTAATCGAGTGCGTCAAACTGTTTCAGAACGTTAGCACCCTCTTTGAGACTCGAACGAATAAGTCAAAGGGGTCACCTAGCCAGTGATTCTAAGAGTCAAACCAGGTACTCCTGGAGAAAAGACGAACCGTTAAGTCAATAGTTTCACGTACCCTGCGATCCCGAGATTGAAGCAGGTATTCCGGGAGTGAATCAGCTTAATAGTTCTGGCAATAGACACCTCAATTCACGGACTGAATGTTAAAGTAGAGCGTCAAACTGTTTGAGGGCATAACCAATTGGTATAATGTCAAAAGATTTCCAGAAAGCCTTACCTTGTGAGAAGCTAACCCGTCGTATTGAGAGTATAACTTCGTGTTCAGTGAAACAGATTAGGATACATTTTAGTAATGCCGCCTTAAATTCATGTATGAATTGAAATATCGAGTGTCAAACAGTTCGAGACCATTACCAGCATCATTGAGAATGGGACGGTTGATTCAATAGCTACACCAATCCCGTGATTCCGAGAGTCA